>NC_133658.1:231754640-232054640 GCF_037893015.1 Macrotis lagotis | reverse complement strand
CAAGGCCACATGGTTAGGTAAATATTAATTTTCTGAGGTCGGATTTGAACCCAGGTACTCCTGACTCCGAGGCTGGTTCTCTATCCACTGTGCCACCTAGCTGCCCTCTTCTTTGTTTTTTAATTTTTTTTAAACTTTTGTTTTTGAGTCCAATTTATAGACTATTTTGGTACTTCCCCTTCAAGTGTTTTTTTCATTGCTTTCTTCTTCACACATGGCACTGTTATTTTTGTCTATAATTTTCTATAGTGAGTGTTCTTTTAACTCTTGCTAAGCTTTGCTGTTTCAGCTCTGCCCCAGGTTTATAGGGAGCATAGATCCAAGCTTCTTTTCCCCCTGGGCTTAGGGTCTAATCTGTGGTTTGTAATTGGCCAAGATGTTATTTATGCAGTTCAGGCCTTGCCTTTGCAGAGGTTATTTTCCCTTAATTATGTCCAGGTTCTGACCTAGCAGTGTTTATTCCTGACCCAGTCCTGTCTCTTATCCCAGTTTTCCCAGGGTTCAGCCTTTGTTTAGGGTTGGGATCCTCCCTGCTTACTTGCTCTCTAGCTGTGGAGACCTTTGCTGTTGTTAAGCTGGTGGATTGCACTGTGGCTAAAAGCCTCTTCCTGACTCTCCCCACTCTCCTGTCTCCTCAGCTTTACTTCCTCTTTTTCCCCAGAGAGACAGCCTTCACTGAAGATTCTCCACAATGTCTACAGTTGAAAACTTCTTTGAATCTTCTCTTTTTCTTGGGGGGGGGGGCGGGGATCTGTGTGAATGTCAGAGTATGAGGCTTCATTTGTATTTGATGTTAGCTTTATACCTCCATCAATGGCTCTGCCCCGGAAGTAATAATAAATTTTCGTGAGGAAATGCATGCATGCTTGGAGAAACCACAATTTTCTTTGCTTCCTTCTACCTACAACCATACCTAATTTTTTGCATTTTTGCAAAAAATCTTCAACTCAGTTCCATTATCATCAAATTTCTAAACTTCAGTGATAAGGAAAAATTTTTGATACTGTGAGTAGAAAGATATTATTTATATAAAAATAGCAATTTGAATCTCAGAAGATTTTTTATAAAGAATATGGAATAATAAGAAGATGGAATATATATTTTCTAAAATCCTTAATCATAGCATCAGTTTCCCAGCAAATCTAAACGTTTTTTAAAAGTAAAAGATAACTTAGAAATAACAGTCCAGGAAACCCAGTTTCAAAAGAATTTTTGAATTAGCATTAAAAATAAATAGCTAGAGCAATCAAGAAAACCTTAGAGAAAACATGAAGAATTAAACTGGTCACTAGAAATTAAAAACAAAAGGCAAATAAAACAAACAAAAGAGAACGAACACCCTTGGATTTTGGTAAACCTTGGAAAAAGAATTTCTGAAAAAATTCAGTATTTTGTATAGTTGATATTTTTGAACTACAATTATTTAGTTATCTCATTGGAATAAGCACAAGATGACAAAGTTAAAAAAACCTATTGTGTTATATTGTTAAATTGCTGGGCAAGAAGAATGCACTAGTATTAAAAAGCTGATCTTATAATTAAGAAGGCTAGATTTCAAATTCAACCATAGTCAGTCACTAAACAGGATTTCTATTATGTTCTGGGACTACAGACAAAGACAAAAGATTGTCCCTGATCTCATGAACTCAAAGTCAAATGGATGAAAAAATGTGAAATCAATTATGGAAAAAAACACCCAAATAGGATAGTTTGGAGATAATAGACAGAAGGAAGGTACTAGCATTAAGGGTTGACAAAAAATGCTTTCTGTATAAATTTATCTTTTATGAAATTTATTTTGAATGAAGATAGGGAATATAAAAGGTAGAAATGAGAAGTTTTGCAGTTGATCATATTATGAACTAAAGAAAAGTGAAATAAATCCAGGGCAGAAACTTTGAGGACATTAAGAATTATTGAATTTGATCAGAATGGATATTCAATGAAAGATACTATGTATAATAAGTTAGACAGGTAGGATGAGAATCAGGAGGGAGAAATGGCAGGAAAAATCAGCAATGAGAAGATCAAGAAGAGTGTGTCTGATATTATCAAGGTTTCAGAGTGGTCACAAGGATGAAGAATTAAGAAAAGATCCTTAGATTTAGCAATTAAAAGATCATTGGTAAATTTTGGAGAGAACAGTTTTGGTTGAATCAGGATAGAAACAAGGCTACAAAGAGCTGCCAAGACAGAGAAGAAGAAATGGAGGAACTTATTTTAGATGGCCTTCTCACAAACCGGGGAGAGATATCAGATAATAATAAGCATGAACAGAAGGATTAAGGAAGAGGGATTTTATTGTCTTGGTTTTTTGTGGGATGAGGGAAAATTAGGTATGGTTGTAGGTAGAAGGAAGCGACCAATAGAAAGGAATAGACTGAAGGTTGGTGAGTGCATAGGAATAAAGGCACTTTAATGTAGAAAATGGTAAAGAATGGATTGATGTATATGTAGAAGGACTGACCCTGACAAGGAGAGGGGTCAATTCTTCATTTGAAAAGGCCAAACAGAAGCTAATATTTTATCTGACAGTCAGAGGGGACCACTGGAATTTACTGAAAGGGAGAATGACATTTTTCAGATCTTTGATTTAAGAATATCATGTTTGATTAGCAGCTTTGAAAAAGTTACGAGTTTTAAAATAAACCCACATCAATTATCAGCATTTCCTCATATTATCAACAAAAAAACAGCAGCAAGAAATGGAACAGAAATTTCATTTAAAATAACTGTAGGCAACAGTAAGTTCCTAAGACAAAGTTAGATACTATCTGAATGAAATTAAAAAGCACTATTCACCCTAATAAAATCAAATCTAAATAATTGAACAAATTTCATTTACACCTGGGTAAGTTGAGCTAATATAATAAAAATGACATTTCTATTTAAATTAAATTACTTATTCAGGGCATACCAATCTAACTATGCAAAATTATTTATTGCACTAGAAAAATGGTAACAAAATTCATTTGGATGAACAAAAGTTCAAGACTACCAAAAATAATTTATGAAAAATGCAAAAAGGTGGCCTATCTAAACCAAATCCAAAATTTTAGATATATAGGTATTACCTATATATGAAAGAGCAGTCATCAGAATTGTTTGGTACTTGCTAAGAAATAGTGAATATTAATTTCAGATTTTCCTTTGAATATTTCCTCTCCATCACTTTCTATGTCTAATTATCCATACAATACTGCAATGAATTGAACTCTTAAAAATGAAAAAAAAAATCTTATCTATTCTACTATCCATTAACATTAATGCCATTCTTGGTCAAAAATTTGTCTTTTCACCTTTTACATGTATCACTAAATTTGCCTTCTGAGCTAATAAAATTCTGAATATCAAAGAATAGAAAAAATTATTATCAAGTGCAAAAATTGTTATCTAAATACAAATTTCATTAATAATTGTTTACTCATTACTAGTAGGATACTCAGTCACAAATGGATAGAAGGAAATATGATTCAATGCCACTGTTGAATCTTGGTTTCCTTCTAGTTCTGAGAAATGAAGACTCTCATAAATATGCAAATCAAGAAATTGACTCTGTCCTAAAGTTCCAACCAACTTGAAGTGGCCCATGTTGTTTAAGAGTTGGTGACATTTTGTGTTAAAGTAGGAAAGTGAAGTGTTATACAAATGCACCAACATGGGGTGAGGAGGCTCCCAGCAACTTGTATAAACTAGTCATGAGTGTGTTAGAATGTTAGCAGTGTGATTGAAGAAGAGAGAAATTTTGCATCAGTGTAATTTAATATAAATACAAGTGTTCCACTTGTGTCAAGTGTTATACTTAGAAACGTCTTCCATTTATTTCTACTTCTGCTTCCCTGCCTCTACTCCTTCCTTTATGGTAAGGGAACTCATCCAAATAGCCTCCATCACCTGATTCTTCATCTCCATGACTCTAGTGTCTCCCTTCTACATTCATTTCTCACAGAGGTGATGAAATGATTTTCCTTGTGTCTAATCATGTTATGCTCCTGGTCAAAAAGATTCCCTGGCTCCCTATTGGTTTTAGAATTAAGTTACTTCATTATCTACCTTTACATATTTATTTCATAGTAAATTGTTTCCATAAATTCCTTTTTCTCTTGGGAATTTCTTTCTATATAAGAAATGCAGGGTACGAAATTATTCATTTTGGATGGAATTCAAAAGTTCTTTATGTAGCTAAGAGATTTAAAATGATTGCAATTTGACCTAGATCATTTTGCCCATGATTAATCTATATGTTGAGAATATGCCTCATAATTTTCAGTGACTTCCTTAAAAAAATCCAAGTAATTAATTTGGTTTTTACAATGTGGCCAGGGGGAAAAATTCATTTTTTTCCTGGTATAAGTCAATTTGTTAAGATTCTATTCACTAAGCCCAGGTCTCCCTCTTATCTGTAAACAGCCAAAGCAACAATTTCTACAGGATTCCTAATTTGATACAAGAATAAAAGTTATTTTATATGCCAAAAATTGTTCCATTTGCTTTTATTTATTAACTTTTGTCATTTTGAATCCGTGTTGAGGGAGGGTAATAATTTTTTTCCCTTCCTTTTCAGACATTCAGTCAAGTCTGATTCAATGTGACCCCATGCATAATAATGTCCCTGGAGTTTTCTTGGCAATGATATTGGAAAAGTTTGCCATTCTCTTTGCCAATGCATTTCCATTTTTCCATGAAGTAACTGAGATAAATTGGAGAAGTGACTTGCCCAGAGTCACAGTACTAATAAATGTATGAGGATGAATTTGAACTCAGATCTCCCTGTCTTCAGGTTTGGTGCTCTATCCATTTCACTTTTAGATAATAATCATTAAGAAGACTTGGTGAATGAGATAGGCAAGTAGGTCATCAACTGAGGTTCATTACTTTGGAATGAAAATATCAAGCTAGTGATCTGTACTATTAAACTCAGGTTTCAGAGTAACTGACATTCCTTTCTTACACTTTCTTCTTTTGTTTTATTGTCATCTAATTTATTTAACTTAAAAGTAGAGTATATCATGCAGAATTCCAGACTGGATGAATTTTAAACTGGAATTAGAGTTGCCAAGAGAAATAGTCTTAGAAAGAAAAAGCAGTCTTAGTGATGTAACAATATCATTCAGATGGCAGAAAGTGAAGAGGATTTAAGTGTAAGGGGATAATAGACAGAGTATGTGGCCATGAGGAGTTCATCCTGAGAGTCATTGAGACCTGGGACAACAGGAATGTCCATACCAGAGTGCTCTGAAATCAGGAAGGAGCTCTGGCCCTTCTCTCTCTTTGTTCCCCTGCCTTTCATCCTTATCTTGTTGAATATTCTCAGGAAGGACCTTTTGTCCTTATCTCTCTGCCTTTCATCCTCTTCTTGTTCAAGTGTCCCAGGAAGGAGTTCTTGTACTTATCTCTCTACCTTTCATCTTTATCTTGTTGAAGATTCCACATTTTTCCAGGATACAGACATTTTGTGGCATGCCCTTTATACTTTCACAGGCCTGGAGATGAGGAATGCAGATACAAGGGGACTAGGCTTATATATACCCTTATTTCAACTATGTGAGCAGAGATGTAGCATATACCTGCAATAAACTCCTTGCTTATCTCTCACTGGCTGACTTTCATCATTCAACATGTGGGACATGTCCAGTGGAGCTCCCTGAAGAGTTGTGTGAATTAGACTCAGACCCAGCTGCCCAGAGTGGACTGCAACACTTAAGAAGCCTTCTTCCTTTTTAAAAAAAAAACATTTCTTTATTTTTGAATTTAACAATTTTTACCAAATCTTGCTTCCCTTCCCCATTCCCCACAAAAGGCAGTCTTTTAGTCTTTACACAATTTCAATACTATACATTGATCTCAATTGAATGTGTTGAAAGAGAAAGCATATTCTTAAGAAAAAAAAATAAGAGATAGCAAGAATACATATTAGGATAACTTTTTGTTTTTTGTTTTTGTTTTAAATTAAAGGCAATAGTCTTTGGTCTTGAAATCAAACTCCACAAATCTTTCTCTGGATATGGATGGTATTCTCTATCACAGATACCCCCAAATTGTCCCTGATTGTTGCATTTATGAAAGGAGCAAGTCCCTTAAAATTGATCATCAACTGCATGTTGCTGTTATGGTGTGCAGTTTTATTCTGGTTCTGCTCATCTCATTCAGCATTAGGTCATGCAAATCCCTCCAGGCTTCTCTGAATTCACATACCTCCTGATTTCTAATAGAACAATAGTGTTTCATAACATAGATATACCACAATTTGTTAAGCCTTTCCCCAATTGATGGACATTCACTCAATTTCCAATTCTTTGAAACAACAAATAGAGCTGCTATGACTATTTTTGGTGCAAGTGATATTTTTACCCTTTTTCTTGATCTCTTCAGGATATAGACCCAGTAGTAGTATTGCTGAATCAAAAGGTATGGAAATTTGTATTGCCCTTTGGGTGTAATTCCAAATAGCTCTCCAGAAGATTTGGAGGAGTTCACAGCTCCACCAACAATGAATTAGTGTCCTAGATTTCCCACATCCATTCCAACATTGATCATTGCCCTTTCTGGTCATATTGAACAGTCTGAGTGGTGTGAGGTGGTACCTTAGAGATGCTTTAATTTGCTTTTTTCTAATAATTAATGATTTAGAGCAATTTTTCATATGACTATGGATTGTTTTGATCTCTTCATCTGTATATTGCTTCCTCATATCCTTTAACCATTTGTCAATTGGAGAATGGTTTGTTTTTTCTAAATTAAAATCTGTTCTCTATATATTTTAGAAATGAGTCCTTTGTCAGAAATGCTGCATATTTCTTTTGATCTTGGATAGAGTGGTTTTGTATCTGAAAAAGCTTTTTAATTTAATGTAATCAAAATTATCTAGTTTGTTTTTAATAAGCTTCCCCATCTTTTCCTTGGTCATAAACTTCTCCTTTTCCATAGATCTGATAGATAAACTATTCCTTGATCTCCTAGTATGCTTATTTTCATATATATACCTTCACCTTTTCTTTTATCAGTTCCTTCTTCTCTCCTCTTTCCCTTTCCCTTTATGGGAGAATTCATCTCATTCACTTTCAAATTTGTAATTACTAACTCTTTATTGTCCTCCATGCTATCTTTCCTCTGTTTACATTTTTCCCCTTTTTGCACTTTATCCCCCAGTGTCTTGTTTCTGAATTCTGAATACCACCACCTTCAGTATATATGCCCCCTTGTATACAAATTTCCTCCCCATACTTTCCCCTTTCCCTTTGCCCCTTCTTCCTTATGTTAGTTCCTCTTTTCTTCTCCCTCTCCCTTTTATCATTTTATATTGAAAGCTAAGATAAGTTTCCTAACTTAATTGAGTGTGTGTATGTTAACTTTAGGCCTAATCTGATGAGAGTAAGATTCAGGTGGTTTTCATCACCTCCTTTCTTCCTCTCTATTGCAATAGGTTCTTTGTAGCACTTTATGTAATGTGATTCACCCCATTCATTCTCCTTCATCCTCCCATCTCGTTGCAGTTACTCCCTCTTTTTCATTTTTTTCTTTTTTTTAGGTTTTTGAAGGCAAATTGGGTTAAGTGGCTTGCCTAAGGCCACACAGCTAGGTAATTATTAAGTGTCTGAGGCCAGATTTGAACCCAGGTACTCCTAACTCCAGAGGCAGTACTCTATCCACTGTGCCACCTAGCTGCTCCTGTCACCCTCTTTTTAAGGAGATATTGTTTTTAAATCATTCTTTCAGCATCACAGATAAGTAATGATTTTCTTCACTTCTGGTGTGGTATATTCTGTCTAACAGAATTACAATTCCCGGGAGCTATGAGAATCTTTCTCCTGGGTGGGGATATAACCAGTATCATCTTTTTAGATAGCAGTATTTTCTTTACCTTTTTTTTAGTTTTCCATGTATCTCTTGAGTCTCCTCCTTTATGTACAAATTTTCTATTTAGTATTGGTCTTTTCATTAGGAAGAGAAGGAAGCCTTCTATTTTGTTAAATGTCCATCTTTTCCTCATAAGAGAAGGTTCAGGTTTGTTTTTGTTTTTTTAGATTTTTGCTAGGCAATGGGGTTAGGTGGCTTGTCCAAGGCCACACAGCTAGGTAATTATTAAATGTCTTATGCCAGATTTGAATTCAGGTACTCCTGACTCCAGGGCCATTGGTCTATCTACTGTGCCTCCTAGCCACCCCAAAGGTTCAATTTTGCCAGATAGTGAATGCCTGGCTGCATTCCAAGCTCCCTTGCTCTTTGAAATATCTCATTCCTGGCCCTTCAATCCTTTAATGTTGATGCAACCATGTCCTGAGTAATCCTTACTGTATCTCCTTGGCATCTAAATTCTTTCTTTCTGGCTGCTTATAGGATTTTCACTTTTATCTGATAGTCCTGGGATTTGGCCACAAGTTCCTTGGTATTTTCATTTGGGATCCCTTTCTGGATGGGATGAACATATTCTTTCAGAAACTATTTTGCCTTCCGGTTCCATGATAAGAGGACAGTTTTCCAATGCTGTAATATCAAGTCCAGGCTTTTATTTCTCTTCAATGTTTTCAGGAAGCCCAGTGATTCTTAGGTTGTTTCTTCTTGTTGTATTCTCAAGGTCAGTGGTTTGCTAATGAAGTATTTCCTATTTTCTTCCATTTTTTTCAATTTTTTTGATTTTAACAGATTCTTGTTGTATCATGAAAATAGTAGTTTCCACAGATTCCATTCTTTTTTAGAGAAGAATTTTCTTCATTTATCTTCAGCAAATCTTTTTTCAAATTGTTCAATTCTATTTTTGAAGGAGTTTTCTAATTTCCCTAGTGTAGTTTTGAAAGAATTCTTTTCTTTTTGTATTTGTTCAATTGTATTTTCCAAGGATTTTCTTTCTTGTCATGAAATGTTAATTTTCTCTTAAGCTTTTTTCCCAATTTTTTTCAGTTAATTTTTAAGCTATTTAATGATTTCTTCTGGGGAGTCTTTCTGGGCTGGAGACCAATTCATATTTTCCTCAGAAGTCCATTCTCTCTCTGAGGCAGGGTCTTTAGTTTTTAGATAGTTTTCTATGGACCCCACTTACAACTGGCCTTTCTTCATTTTCCTAGGATTTTGTATTGGGGGTGGGGCTGGTTCATAGATGTTTGAGTTTCAAATCCCTGTAGGCCTTGCTCACTGGATTAGTAACTTCAATTAGCTGGCAACTAGGAGTTGCTGGTTGCTTTCTCTGGAGTGTCTGTGGACTTTATTTGAGTCCCTTTTCCTAGGACTGGTGATGGTGAGGGGTTGGCAACAGGGCCTGAATTGTCTTTGAACAATGTGGACTGTGCCCTGGAGGCAAGAATGTTAACCTCACTTTAAGCTAAGAAAGCTCAGCTACCCACACCTGAGTCTGGTGTGGGGGGGGGGGGAGGGGCTGTTACTGTGTGGATCACAAGAACAATATGTCAGAGGTAGCATTAGAAGCCAGGTCTTACTCATTTCAGGTTGAATAACTTGCTCAGGATCACAAGAACACTATGTCAGAAGTAGGAGTAGATGGCAGATCTTCGTCATTTTATTTATTTTTTGTTATTTTTTTTTGCAAGGGAAACAGGGTTAAGTAGCTTGCCCAAGGCCACACAGCTTGGTAATTATTAAATGTCTGAGAATGGATTTGAACACAGGTACTCCTGACTCCAGGGCCGGTGTTTTATCCACTACGCCACCTAGCCACTCATGATCTTCCTAATTTTAGATCAGCTTTCTATCCGTTAGGCCTTACTGCTTCCATACATTTCTAATTGATAGAAAATTTCCTTTTACAGCAAATCCAAATATTGCCATCTTCACTATCTAAGCATTTTTGCTGAATCTGATCTAAGGCCAAGAAGAACAAGTTCAATTCCTCTTCCAAATGACTTCCTTTAAATAACTGCAACTTGTAGTTTTGTCCTCCTTTGCATCTGTTCTTCACCAGGCTCCAGTTCCTTATTATTTGTCATGATTTCTAGTCTTCTCTTAACTCGAGGACCCCCTTTCCAAATATATTATAGCTGTACATCACTTTGCATATAATTTCCTTTCCAGAATTTAGCATATTATTTCAGATATGTTCTGACAAGGGTAGAATACATTGTGGCTTTTATATCCCCCGATTTAGGCATAGTGTTTCTCTTCATACATCAGATTAGAATATAACATTAATGGGAAAACATTATCTCTTCCAAATGGCCTAATTGCTTCAAAGAAAACTTGAAAAGTAGATATTTTGAGCACTATTTTCATTAATTATGATGCAATAAAATCAAAATTTTAAAGAACAAAAATTTTTTAAATGTGTATCTATGTGGAATTTTTTTTTAAATTAGGTTGAACATTTATAGATTACCTCAGATTCCATTGTATTACTGATGCTGTTTTTGAGTAGGGAAATAGGATGCCACTACAGTACCACTGAGCAGACAGATCATGTAAAGAATCATCACCAAAGACTTCAGTTTGGAAGAGAGAAGTTGAACTACTATTTTAATCTAGTATCCATTAGCTCAGAAACAGTGTTGCTCTTTCATCCTCAATAAATGGTTTTACCATCCACTGAACATATTTGTCTCAATTATTTAGATTCAAAGACATTAATTGCCTCCCATGCGTCAAATACTTTACTGGAAATTAAATGAAGGCAAAATATGAAATGTCTCTGCCTTTGAGGAGATTGTATTCTACTAGGAAAAAAGGCATATAAATAAGTAAATAAAAAGCACAAAAATGCAATGTAATTTTAGTGTATAAGAATGAAAAACTTTTGTGTAAGGTGATGCTTGAAACTTAAAGTTTATAAGTAGTTCTAAGAAGTGTGAATGAAGAAAAAATATTTGGGGCTAGAAGAAGAACTTGTGAAAAACATAGATGAAAGATGGAATGTTATATTCAAGTAAATACGGGTAGGCCAACAGTAGGTAGGCTTAATAAAAAAAGATTTACTAAGTCTGGAAGGCTAGATTGGATAGATTAAGGAATGCTTTCAGTGTCAAAAGGGAGTCTCTATTTTAATTTATTGTCAAGTAAAAGTCACTGATATTTTTTAAGCAGGCAAATGAAATGTCAGAAATGTTCTTTAATTTGTCAATTGTTTGGAACTGACTTGGATGAATGAAGTAGTATTTAAGAAGATAAATACTGACAAAAAAGTTGAAATAGCTCTATAAGAAATGAAACAGATATTTTTAGAATCCCAATAGAAAAAAGGGAAAAAATTAATTAAAGTAATGCATTTTTTATTATGAAGTCATTTAATGACTTTACTGAGAAAATAAGGCATAAGATAGTTTGAAAATTATCTGATTTACTTTACATTTCATGAAGAGAAAATGAAAGTTTCTATAAAGAAAAATATCATTTATAATAAAAGTAAAATATGTATCAAAATAACTTATCCCAAGGCACATATGAGAACTTTACTAAAATTATCTCATTTATATAGCTAGAAGTAGCTAATTTAGTAAAAAATTCTCAATATATCTCAAAATAATTTAAAAGTTTAATTCTGAAACAATAAAATGTCTATGAGGCAGAGTCAAGATGGTTGAGTAAAGGCAGGAATTGCAACAAGCTCCATACCACCCCCCAGAACACTCCAAACATCTTTAAAATAATGATTCTATCCAAATTCTAGAGTGTACAAACCCACAAAAACACTCAGCGAAACAATTTTTCAACCCAAGACAACTTGGAAGTTCAATGAGAAAGGACTATTAAAGAAGGGTTAAAAAGAACCTACAGCAAACTGGTTCCAGCTATCTATGAAAGGACCTCAGGATGCCTGGGTTCCTGTGGTAACTGCCTGCATGGTAGAGGGGTGCTTTCCAGATCTCTCAGTCCAGGGATTGCCAAGGACATTTGGGTTGCTCAGCAGGTAAACTCTGTTGTACTAGACTCAGAACAGAGCCCTCTCCAGGACAGACCCTGCCTTAGTAAAGTAACCAGGAGCTGTCCTGGGAGCCACCTGACAGTGAGTCATGCTGTAGTTGCTCCTCCCACCATTGTTAAGGGGGATAGATGAGATTTAAGAAGTCTCCTTGCTACCTCTGAATCAGACTCTGTGGCTTTGCCCATTCTCAGATACCGGTCGCAGTCTAGGACCTCAGTCTCAGAAAAGGAGTTTTACTGCCAAAATGGAACAGAGTCCCTTCCTCATGGCTCCAGAGCAGAGGGGAGTGCTTATGGTCATCCATCGAGCACAGGTTAGGAGAGCAGTTAGACTCTCTCATGAGAGCTTGGAGGAATTGGGGTCCTAGGGGGGTGTCTCTGAAAAACAGCTAAAAAACTCTCCAGAACTTGGAACAGTGTGTGCTCCACTCTGGAAATAGAACCTCACCTTATCAAAGAATTAAAATTTAGTCATAGGCTAGGAAAATGAACAAACAGCAGAAGGAAAAAAATCTGACCATAGACAACTGCTTTGTTCCTCTATGGAGGATGAAAAGACACACTTAGAAGATGACAAGGTCAAAGCTTCTGTATCCAAAACCTCTAAGAAAAATATGAATTGGTCTTGGACTATGGAAGAACTCAAAAAAGGTTTTGAAAACCAAGTAAGGGAGGTAGGAAAAAATAGAATGATAAATGAAAACATTGCAGGACAATCAGGAAAACAAAGTCAGCAGCTTGATGAAGAAATTTCACAAATTTACTGAAGAAAGTAACATCTGAAAAACTTCTTTGGGTCAAATGGAAAAAACAGTACAGGAGACCAATGAGGAGAAGAATGCCTTTTTTTTTGCAAGGCAAATGGGGTTAAGTGGCTTGCCCAAGGCCACACAGCTAGGTAATTATTAAGTGTCTGAGACTGGATTTGAACCCAGGTACTACTGACTCCAAGGCCGATGCTTTATCCATTACGGCACCTAGCCGCCCCATAGAAGAATGCCTTTAAAAGAAGAATAGGCCAGCTGGAAAAGGAGATACAAAAATTTTCTGAAGAAATTCCTTAAAACAGAATGGTAGAAAGGGAAGTTGATGACATTATGAAAAATCAAGATACAATAAAACAAAACTAATAGAATGAAATACTAGAAGAAAATATGAAATATCTCATTGACAAAAGAACTTACTTGGAAAACAGATCCAGAAGAGATAGTTTCACAATTATTGAGCCAACTGAAAGTCATGAACAGGAATAGAACCTAAACTTTATTTTTCAGGATATTTTCCAGGAAAATTGTCCTGATAACTTAGAAGCATAGAGTAAAATACAAATTGAAGGAATCATATTTCTGAATGATATCTCAAAATGAAAACAGGAATATTATAACCAAATTTCAGAACTCCCAAGTCAAGGAGAAAATATTACAAGTAACAAGAAAGAAACAATTTAAATATCATTGAAATACAGTTAGTATAACACAGGATATAGCAGGTTCTACATTCAAGACTTGTAGGACTTAGAACATGATTGTCCAGATTGCAAAAGAGCTTGGATTACAACTGAAAATCGACTACTCAGTAAAACTAACATACTTTTTCAGGGGAAAATATGGATATTCAATGAAAGAGGGGACTTTCACACTATCCAGATGAATTGACCGGAGCTGAGAAAGTCTGATCTTCAAATACAGGACTCAAGTGAAGCATAGAGAGGGTGGAAAGAAAGAACAAATATGTGCGTATTCTTGAATGGGAAGAACAAGTATGAGGGATTTATCTATTGAACTGCTTGTATTCATGCAAGGGAAGATGATACTGATAAATTATATGAAACTTCTCATTTATGGGGGAAGCTAGAAGGAGCATACATAGACAAGGCATAGGAGGGAGTTGAATTTGAAAGCATAATATATTCAAAAGATGGAGTTAATGGGGGATAAAGGAATGTACTGAGAAATAGGGAAATGAGAGGTATAATGGGGTAAGTTATTTCATATAAAAGAGGCAAAAATAAAATTTTGCAATGGAATGGATGAAGGGAAAGTGAGGGGGAGAGAGTGAGCCTTCATTTTCACTGGAAGTGACTCAGGGAGTAAACAACATACACACTCAATTGGGTATAGAAATCTATCTTACCATAGAGGAAAATATAAGAGGAAAGTGACTGGAGATATTGGACAGGGGCAGGAGAGGGGGGTTTAGATGATAGAAGAGAGGGAAAATCATGAGGGAGGATAGTAAGATACAATATATTTTTGAGAATGGACAGGGTGAAAGAAGAGAAAGAATAGAGCAAATGGGAGTGGGGGGAACATAGGATGAAGGGAGATCAAGCTAGCAAAAACAACTGTGGGAAAAAATATTGAAGAAATTTCACTGATGAAGTTATGATAAAACATATTATCCATTCCAAAGAATGAGCTGATGGTATCTCAATACAAACTGAAGCATACTGTTTTCCCCTCACTTTGTTTTCCTTCAGGTTTCTCTTTCTTACTGAGCTAGGGGAATTATATTTACTTTTACTTCACGACTATTGTAGTAATGTGTTTCGTGGCTACACACTTTTAACGTACACATGAAGCTTGCTTTCTCAATGGGGGTGGTGGGTTTGGAGGAAGGGAAAGAATTTGAAATTCAAGATTTTGAAGTAAATGTTGAGACTTGATTTTATATATAACTGAGGTTAAAAAAACAACTTAGAAATAAAAAAAAGAAGTGAAATCTAAAAAAGGCAATATTTATTCTTATTCAAAATGAATTAAATGCTTAAATGCACTTTTAGAACTTCTTCTGTTCTCTTTTTCATAGCTGCTGCTTATCTCCAAATGGTGATAACTAACTTTACCCTTAGGGCAATAGGAAATAACTCCAAAGAGTTAGAGACTTCTAATACTTGCAATCCCCCATCCATTGTGCTCTCATATCATTAATAAGTAATTGACTCCTTATCATGATTTATTCAGTTAGTAGATAGTAAGAAAGAACTATATGTGGGTTAGCTAGGTGGTGCAGTGGATAGAGTACTGGCCCTGGAGCCAGGAGAATCTGAGTTCAAATGTGACCTCAGACACTCCATAATTGCCTAGCTGTGAGACCTTGGGCAAGTCACTTAACCCTGTTGCCTTAAATAAAATAAATTTTTTTCAAAAGATCTATAGTTTTAAAATAACTATTCTGAAGGTCTGGGACAAAGCTATGTATGCCGGACAAAGGCATACATTATTCAGCAGAACATCATCTCATGCTTATAGAACACAATTGGCAAAGAAGAAATTAGGCTTTTGATTTAAAAGAATTTCTTTTTTCTCTTTTGTGGAATTTTCATGAATTTTCCAGAGAGGTTTATAGTTTCTTGATGGGCCCAGAGGGTTAAGGTCTTTGCAACACCCTTGAAGTTTCATTTTTCTTCAAGTGTCTATTTTGTTCCCTTTCAGTTCCCTAGTGGATGTGCACAGTTTTTTATTCTTCTAGTCTCAAATGTCAAGATTAATGGAATAGGGAACATGTGGCATACTTTCTGAGATATATGCAAAGAGATATATCCTCTCAAAGTTCTTCCAAATCTTGATGCTGAAAAAGTTGCTAAAGTGAAAAAAATGATCCTACTGTAATTTCCATATCTTATATAACCCAGGATAATATTTAATTTTTTTCATCTTGTTCCAATAAATTTTGACATCTGACTTCCTGAATGTCTTTGCAGTACTCATTCCTTCTTAGAGTGCTTAACTAGGCTATTCACATCTAATTTATCCTCTTGATTGTTTGATTCAATAGAGATTCCTAGAAACTGTTCATATGCATTTGACTACTTTGAATGATTATTGAGGATTAGTGAAGTTCTATCAAAGACATTCTCTCAAAGACACATTCTCATCTAATAAGGGACATCTATTTGCTAGCATGAATTGAAATTGGGGTATTGGACACAATTAGAGATTGATGGCAAATATTTAACATGGTTTCCTCTCAAAGCACTTATATGTTTAATGTGCATTATTAACATTTTCCATCTTTTTAACATTTAATTTATTTCTATCCATTTTAAAATTCTCATTTTTGAATTCTCTCCTTTTCCCCTCACCCCTTCTAATTGAAAAAGTAAGTCATTTTATATAGTTTCAAACTGTGTAATCTTGCAAAACATTCCCATAATAGTCATAGTGTGAAAATAACTCCCCCCTAAAAGAAACCTTGAGAAAAATAAATATAAAAAGGATCTTTTAATAATTTCTGCCTTTGAAGATAAATAATATTCTTTATCATAAGCCCTTCAGAGTTGCCTTGGATCACAGCATTGTTGAAAAAGGCTGTCATTCACAGTATATCACCATATGATATTGCTATTACTTTGTACATAGTATATTTCTCATCTGATCATGTAATTCTTTCCAGGTTTAATTGAAAGTACCCTACTCAACATTTCTTATAGTCAAATAACATTCCATTATACTTACATATCAAAATTTCTTCAGCTATTCCCCAACTGATGAGCATCCCCTCAATTTACACAATTTACAATTCATATATATATATATATATATATATATATATATATATATATATATATATATATATATATATAAAGCTCCTTTTCCTTCCTGCTTTTCAACTCTTATGGAATATAGACCTGGTTGTGAAATTTCTTGGTCAAAAAGTAGGCATGCTTTTATAGTCCTTCAGCATAGTTCTGAATTGCTACAGAATTGTTGAATAATTTCCACACTCTTCCAAAAGTGCCTCAATGTCTCATTTTCCCTACATCTCCTCCAACATTTGGTATTTTCTCTTTCTGTTCTATTAACTAACGCAATAAGCAGAAAGTAATACTTGAAAGTTCTCCTAACTTACATTTCTCCTATCCATAGTGTTAGTACATTTTTAATGTGGCCATAGATTTTATTAATAAGTTCCCTTGGAAACTGTGACTGTTCATTAGGTGACTGTTCATTTGATTATTTATCAATAGGGAGTTGGCTTGTGCTTTTGATAAATTGTTTCAGCTCTCTATATTTGAGAAATAAGGTCTTTATCAGAGAAACTTCTTTCATGATTTTTCTCCAAAGTTATTATTGTTAACTGTATTTCCCTCTATCCTATTCACCTGACCCCCATTTATTCTATTTTTTCTCTCTCCTGTAAACTTGTCCTTCCTCAAATGTGTTTTGCATCTGACTAACCCTTCCCACAATCTTCTCTCCCTCCCCCCTTCTTCCATCTCCTTTCAGTACTATTTTTATCTAGGGTAATGTTGTGGCTTACTTCCTTGGGGCCCACAGGGATGATCTCCCTCCCAGAGGGGAGCTGGGAATAAGGAGTCAAACCACTACTGCCTTATGCCTCCAGCTCAATTTTATTACTGCTTAGCTATTACATATATACTGTTAGGTCTTCCGGGGTAGAACAAAGAATAATGGGGTAATGGAGGGGGGTACACAAGTTGGGGTATGTTGGGAGGAGGTGGTAAAACACACCTGTGTCTAGTGCCCTTGGTCTGTGGGGCGGAATGTCCAGCTCCCAAGGACTCTGGCACACCTTATCTCTCAGGGCAGTGTGCCAGCTCCTGAGACTGTCCAGGTGGTGGTTTACTTGGAAATGATTTGTGTCATGGCTGTTAGAATAGCTTTTGTACCCACATGTCCCCCTTGTTTTTCAGTTTGGGCTGGGGGCACCTGGATAGTCATAATAAACACGGAGTAGGGAACTAACACAAAACGTACAGAGGTCCAGGGAATCTGTGGGGACCAGAAGCAGGGGGAGTGTCCAGTGTCAGGGAGAAAAGGGCAGGAAGGGGTGTGTGGGGTTTGATCCTCATAGCAGAGGAGTCAAAGGCGAAAAGGTCCCCTTGGAATGAACAGGTTAGCGGGACCCAGTATGGATATGCAAAACACCAACAGAATTGGCAACTTTAAGAGTCCTGGGATATGGTGTGGCTGCTTGTTGTTCTGGTGAGAGTGTGGGGAGACCCACAGTTCCATTACTGACAAAGAGAGCAGGGAAAAGAGACACACCATAAAAGA
Organism: Macrotis lagotis; assembly: GCF_037893015.1. Lineage (NCBI taxonomy): Eukaryota > Metazoa > Chordata > Mammalia > Peramelemorphia > Peramelidae > Macrotis > Macrotis lagotis. The sequence continues at coordinate 232,036,758 of NC_133658.1, read as the reverse complement.
ATGGGGGAGAGGGGATAAGTGCGCACTGAGGGGTGACCCATGCTTTGGCGGTGTTCAGCAGGAATAGCCTAGTAACAAAGAGTTAGTGAAGAGACAAATGTACTCTGTGTTTAAAGTCCATCGTTCTTTTTGCCAAGGTAAAGAGCTCGTCCTGGAGCACTGTGGGGAGGTTGAGGGGATTGTCTTTTCCCCGCTAGGTCCTCTGCATCTCTGGTTTCATCTACTGTTGTTTAGAGACATTCTTTGCATTCCTTTGGTCAGGGCTTCTACAGAGTTTAGGTGATCTGGAAGCCAGAAGAGGTGTGTGCTGACAGGGAGTGCTGAAATCCCCTTGAGGAGAGGGGAGGGGTGGGTAATGGTTATCAATAGACCCAACAAAGATCTCTCATCTGACAGGGATCTGTGAAGTCATTAGCTGCTGCTGAGGGGGTGGAGGGAGCATCTTGATGTTTTGGGGGAGGCTGGATCCAGCCATCTTCCTGAGGCAACTCAGGGTAGAGACAAGGAGGCTTGGGGGGGGGGGGTTGTCTGGCAGAGGCTCTGCGGAGGGCTTAGGAAGAGGAGAGCAAGTGGATTTATCATCAGTTTGTGTGCCCTCATCACAGAACTCAGTGAGGTGGCACCGGGTCTCTGTTCTGGCCTTTTCTGCATCTAAAGTTGCATGTAAAATATCTTGAGGTTTTTCTTCTCTCCCTGATAGGCAGGCATATATTGCAGTGACAATTGGCAGTGGGGGAGAAAAGTCACCATGGACCTCAGCTCTGAGGGCAAGTGTCAACACACACCCCCAAACATCAGGATCCAGGATGTGACCAGCTTCCAATCAGGGGGCCAAAACAAAAACCGCCTGGAGTGTTATCTTACATTCTTTTGCAGAGTATTTCAGGTCATAGGAACTTAGGAGTTGCTGTTTAAGAACCCATACTTGGGTATCTTGGGAAGAAGGGGGAAGTTTCCCCATTAGGATAAGGGTCTACAGGGGGCTCTAGAAGCCGTGGGGCTGCTGGAAGAAGGGGACTGTCAAGAGAACAGTCCATATGGGGCACTTACCTTGGCCAGCAAGGATGAGTGTAAATCCAGAAGTGTCCTTCAGAGGGATCCCGAGTTTCAACACCATTTGTTGTGGCTAGCTTCCTTGGGGCCCACAGCAGTGACCTCCCTCCCTGAGGGGAGCTGAGAATAAGGTGTCAATTCACTACTGCCTTATGCCTCCAGCTCAATTTTATTACTGCTTAGCTATTATATATATACTGTTAGGTCTTCCAGGGTAGAACAAAGAATAATGAGGTAATTGGAGGAGCTTGAAGCAGGATTTACTTGCAGCAACTTCTGTTACAGGATAAGGGGGGTATGTTAGGGGGTAGGTAGTAAAACACAACTGTGTCTAGTGCCCTTGGTCTGTGGGGCAGAATGTCCAAATCCCAAGGACTCTGTCTCACCTTATCTCTCAGGGCTGCATGCCAGCTCCTGAGACTGTCCAGGTGATAGTTTACTTGGAAATGATTTGTGGCCTGGCTGTTAGAATAACCTGTGTACCCACAGGGCAAGATAAATTTCTACACCTAATTGAATGTGTATATTATTACCTCTCAGAGTAAATTTCAATGAGAATAAGGCTCACTAACTTCCCCTAAACTTTCCCTCTCCTACACTACTGCAAAATCTTTTCCTTCACTATTGTATGCAAAATAATTTACCTCATTTTATCTCTATCTTTTTCTCCAGTACATTCTTTTCTCATCCCTTAACTCAATGTTTTTAATATCCCTTTATATTCAACTTTCTCCCATACCTTGTCTATATATCCTACTTCTTCCTGACCTAAGAAATGAGAAAGTTCATGTGAATTATCAGTAACATCTTCCCAAGCAAAAATATAAATTATTCAATATCATTAATTCCCTTATGATTTGCCTTTCCTGTTTACCTTTTTATGCTCCATTTTTAGCTTTACTTGTATCTGAAAATCAAATTATACGTTTATCTCTGGTCTTTTTATCAGGAAAGTTTCAAAGTTCTCTATTTCATAGAATGCCCATCTTTTCCCTGAAAGAATATTCTCAATTTTGTTTGATAATTAGTTGTAATTCAAAGTATTTGTATTCCAGAATATCATATTCCAAGTCCCATGATCCCTTAATGTAAAAGCTGCTAAATCTTTGGTGATCCTGACTATGGATCCATAACAATTGAATTATTTCTTTCTGGTGCCTTGAAATATTTTCTCAGTGACCTAGGAGCTCTGAAATTTGGTTTCTGGGACTTTTCATTTGGGGATCATTTTTCAGGAGGTGATTGGTGGATTTTTTCAGTTTCTATTTTGCCCTCTTAAAAGAGGCTTTTTTTCCCTCCTGACCTTCAGGAGTTCAATAATTTTAAATAATCTCTCATGGATCTATTTTCCAGGGCATTTCTTTTTCCATTAAGACATTTAACATTGTCTTCGAGTTTGCCCTTTTGGTTTTCCTTTATTGATTCTCTTTCATTGATATTTCATTTTTCCAAAGACATGCTATGAAAGTTTTTCAACATTCATACATATGAATATGTACATTTTTAAGTTACAAAATTTTCTTTCAGCCTTCCTTCCCACCCCATTCCCCTTAACAGGGAACAGTCAGGTTAATATTGTACATACACATTTGTGTTAAACATTTTGAGAAATAAATACATAAGAGATATTTTTTAAAGAGGGAATGTAGTGTTCATTAGATTCTGAATCATTTTTGTTTTGTTTTGTTTTTCTTTCTCTGAATGGACACAGAATTGTCCATAGTTGTTCTAATAGGCTTGTCCTAGTTCTCTGAACTGCTGAGAGTAGATCTCAAAGAAATCAGAGTTGATAATCTCTCAATGTTGTTAAATGTTTATATTGTTCTCTTGGTTATGCTCCCTTCATGCAGCATCAGAACTTGTAATTCATTACATGCTTCTCTAGAGTCCAACTATTTATGTTTTTTATAGTTTTTCATAATATGCATGTACCATAACTTCTTTAACCATCCCCCAATTGATGAACAGGATCCAATTCTTCACCACTAAAAAAAATGAGCTGCTATGAATATTTTGGAACATGTGGGACTTTTCCCAGTTTTTATAATTTTTTTCTGGATATAGGTCTAGAATTTTAATTGTTAGGTCAAAGGGTATGAACATTTTCGTTGTTCTTTGGGCATAGTTACATATTGCTGTCCAGAATGGTTGTATCATTTCACAACTCCACCAGCAATGCATTATTATAACAATCCTCCCACAACCTCTCTTAAATTGAATATTTTCCCTTTTTTCTTATCTTAGCCAATCTGATAAGTGTGAGGTGATACCTTTAATTGCTTTAATTTACATTTCTCTAATCAATAATGATTCTGAGAATTTTTCATATGATTATATAGCTTTAATTTCATTTGAAAACTGTATATTCATATCCTTTGAACATTTATTAATTCAGAAATGACTTATAACCTTATGAATTTGATGCAGTTCTCTATATATTTTACAAATGAGACCATTATCAGAACACCTACTGGTGAAGATTTTTTCCCAGCCTTCTCTTTCCTTCTAATTTTGATGGCATTGATTTTATTAGAGAAAAAACTTCTTAATTTAATATAATCAAAATCATTCATTTTGCAGTTTGGTCATAAATTTGAAGTTTGGTCATAAATTTGTCACCATTACATAGATTTGAAAGATAGAGTATTTCCTAGTCTAGTAATTTATTTATGGTGTTGTCCTTTATGTCTATATTCTGTTCTCCTTTTGACCTTATTTTAATGTAGGTTATGAGATTAGGGTCTATGCCTAGGTTTATTTTTTTAGGTTTTTTTTCAAGGCAATGGGGTTAAGGGGCTTGCCCAAGGCCACACAGCTATGTAATTATTAAGTGTCTGAGGCCGCATTTGAACTCAGGTATTCCTGACTCCAGGGCTGGTGCTCTATCTACTCTGCTACATAGTCACCCTTTCTATGCCTCGTTTTGCCATATTAGTTTACATATTGAATATTTCCATATATTGAAACATAATGGTGATAATAGACATTCTTGCTTCATTTCTTGATGTCTAAATTCGGTACTCATTTTGACCTTAATTAGGTTTTTGCCTTTATTTTTTCCAGTTTTCGCAATAATTTTTATCAAGTGAGTTCTTATCCCAGAAACTAATTTCTTGTTAAGCATAAGATTATTATATAAATTATATTGTATTATATTATTACATTATATTAATATACTACTGTTTCTTTTGAACCTATCCCAATCCACTGATTATTCTCCTTTTTAACCAGTACCAGGTAGTTCTGATGACTGACACTGTATAGTATAGTCTTATATCTGGTAAAGCTAGGGCACATTCCTTTACATTTTTTTCATAAGTTCCCTTGCTGTTTTTGACCTTTTATTGCTCCAGATGAATTTTGCTCCTATTTTAACTAGCTTGGCAAAATGATTATTTCCTAGCTTGGTTGGCATGATACTGGACAAGTAATTTAATTTGGGTAGAATTGTCATTTTTAATATATTAGCTTGACCAAACCATGAGCAATTGCCATTGTTCTCAGTTACTTAGATCTGACTTTATTTGGGTGAGAAGTGCTTTATAATTGCATTCATACAGTTTCTTGGTTTGTCTTGGGAGACAGATTCCCAAGTATTTAATGGTGTCTACAGTTACTTTAATTGGAATTTCCCTTTCCATCTCTTGCTCTTGGACTATGTTGTTCATATAAAGAAATACTGATGATTTGTGTGGGTGTATTTTATATCCTACTATTTTGCTGAAATTTTAATTAGTTCAAGGATTTTTTAGATGATTTTCTTGGGTTCTCTAAATATACCATCTTTTCATCTACAATTTGAAAGCATTACTTTTTCATTGTCAATTCTGATTCCTTCAATTCTTTTTCTTCTCTTATTGCTAAAGCTAACATTTGTAAAATTATTTTCAATAGTATAGGTGATGATGGGCATTCTTGATTTACCTCTGATCTTACTGGAAATGCTCCAAGTTTATCCCCATCATGGATAATGTTTGTTGATGGATTTCAATAGGTACCTCTTATTATTTTAAGGAAAACTCCACTTATTCCTAACCTTTCTAGCGCTTTTTAAGGCTTTTGCAAGGCAAATGGGGTTAAGTGGCTTGCCCAAGGCCACATGGCTAGGTAATTATTAAGTGTCTGAGACTGGATTTGAACTCAGGTACTCTTGACTCCAGGGCCAGTGCTTTATCCACTATGCCACCTAGACTCCCCATAGTGCTTTTAATAAAAATGGATGTTGTATATTATCAGAGGCTTTTTCTGTATCTATTGAGATAATCATATGATTTTTATTGTTTTTGCTATTGATATGTTCAATTATGTTAAGTGTCCTTCTTATATTGAACCATTCTTGTCATCCTGGTATAAATCCTATCTGATCGTGGTGTATTATCCAAGTAATAACTTGCTGTAATTTCATTGATATATTTTATTTTATTTTATTGATTTTTAATTTATTTAAGGCACTGGGTTTAAGTGACTTGCCTAAGGTCACATAGCTAAGCAATGATTAAGTGTCTGAGGCCAGAACTGAACTCAGATCATCCTGACTCCAGAGACAGTGTTCTATCCACTGGACCACCTAGCTGCCTCACTAAAATTTTATTTAATAGTTTTTCCATCAGGGTTCATTAAGGAGACTGTTCTACATTATTTCCTTTGTCTATTTTGCATAGATATTAGAACCTTGTTGGTTTCATAAAAGGAATTAGGGAGAATTCCTTGTTTTCTTATTTTTTAAAATAGTTTATGTCGAATAGGAATTAATCGTTCCTTAAAAGTTTGGTGGAATTCACTTGTAAATCCATCCAGACCTGAAGATTTTTTCTTGGGGAAGATGTTGATGGTTTCTTCAATTTCTTTTTCTGAGATGGGGTTAATTAAAATGTTATTTCCTCTTCAATTAATCTGCACAGTTTGTATTTTTACAAATATTCATTCATTTCACTGAGGGTATCAAATTTATTGGCATACAGTTCAGCAAAATAGCTGAATATCCTCCATAATTTCCTCCTCCTTGGTGGTTATTTCACCCTTTGCAGTTTTTGATACTAGGGCTATCTTCTTTCTTTTGTTTAAATCAGATTAAGCAAAAGTTTATGTATTTTATTTGCTTTTTAAAATAAAATCAACTCTTAGTTTTATTTATAAGATCAATGGTTTTCTTTCTTTCATTTTTTTAATCTCTCCCTTGATTTTCAGAATTTATAATTTGGTATTTAATTGGGGATCTTTAATTTGTTCTTTTTCTAACATTTTTAGTTGCATACCCAATTCATTGATCTCTTTCTCTATTTTGTTCCTATAATTATTTAGAGGTATAAAGTTTCCCTTTAAAACTGCCCCATGGGTACAGCTATGTGACATAGGGGATAGAGCATTGGCCCTGGAGTTAGGAGTATCTGAGTTTAAATCAGTCCTCAGACACTTAATAATTATCTAACTGTGTGACTTAAGGTGAGTCACTTAACCCCATTGCCTTAAACAAACAAACAAACAAACAAACAAACGAATAAATAAAACTGGTTTGGCTGCATCCCATAAATTTTGGCAGGATGTCTCATTATTATCATTTTCTTGTATATAATTATTTATTATTTATATGATTTGCTATTTGATTCACTCATTATTTAAAATTATTTTGTTTCCACTTAGTTTTTGGTTTTTCTTCCTGTGACCCTTAATTACATGTAATTTTTATTTCATCATGGTCTGAGAACTAGGAATTCATTATTTCTGCCTTTCTGCATTTTATTTAAGTTTTTTGTGCCCTAGTACATGTGAGTTTTGGTGTAAGTGTCATGTATTGCTAACAAAAAGATATTTTTTTTTCTATCTCCATTAAATTTTCTTTAGAGGTCTTTCATATTTAGGTTTTCTAAGATTTCATTGACTTTCTTAAATTTCTTCTTGTTTATTTTCTGGGTAGATAAATCTAGTTCTGAGAAACAGAGGTTGAGGTCTCCCATTATTAAAGTTTTGCAATTTATGTCTTGTAATTCACTCAGCTTTTCCTCTAGGAATTTGAAAGCTATATACCATGTGCATACATGTTTAGTAATTATATAGCTTCATCAGCAATGATGTCTTTTAAGATGTTGTGGTTTCCTTCCTTATCCCTATTAAAGAGATTGATTTTTGCTTTTATGTTATCTGAGATCAGGATCACTACCCCTTATTTTTCTACTTCAGCTGAGATATTATATACTTTTATATACATTTTATATACTCTATTCCATCCTTTTACCTTTACCCTGTGTGTATTTCTATGATTCAAATGTGTTTCTTGTAAATCACATCTTGTAGAATTCTGGATTTTAATCCATTCTATGTACTTCCATTTTATGGGACAGTTCATCCCATTCACATTTATAGTTAAGATCACTAATTCTACATTTCCTTCCATGCTATCTTTCCCCATTTATATTTACCTATTTGCTTTCCTCTTTTTCCTTCTCACTAAAGTTTTACTCCCTTTCCCCTTAAACTTTACTTTTAAAATTTAATTTTCAGTTTATTTTCACTTCTACCTTCACCTTCCCTTTTCTCAGTCCCCTTTTCCCTTACCTTCCCCTTCTGCCCCCACTTCCCTGTAGAGTAGGATAAATTTTCAGACCCAAGCGAGAATGAATCTTATTTCCTCTCTGTGCAAAATCTATTGAATAGAGTGTACTCTGTGTTCACATCCTCCCTTCTTTCCTGCTAAAATTATAACTCTTTTTTCCTTAACACTTGATGTTATTCATTACTGAAGAACTATTATTCAAATATTATCTGTCACAGCTTGATTAATTGATTGCTTGATAAGATCACAGTATTATCAAAGTGCCATCATAGATTAATTGGAGAAAAAGAGTTCAAATCTGTCCTTTGTCATTTGGCTCTTACAGCTATTCATTTACTTAATCCTGACTGCCTTGCATCCAGGGCCATCTTCAGTCATCCTGATTCATATCTGGCCTCTGGACTCAGATGACTCTGAGGCTATTGACTTAGCCCAATACTCCCTCACTTAAATCCAGTTCATGTTTGTGTCATGGCATCACCTCCTTAATGTTGTGGTCTTCTGTGATAATGAAAAACAAACATTATTTTGCATGTTTTCAACAGATATTCTCTTTCAATTAGCCTCTGGTTACATACTCTGCCATACAATTCACATGTTACCATTACTTTGCCACTACAGTACCAAGGACTGAATCTCTAGCTAGTGATCATTGTTTGTTCCTACTCTGATTCTGGGGTTCCACCCCTCCTCCAGAAAACCCACTGTGCTTTATCTGAGGTACTTTATGACCTATACTATATTAGTATAGAGGAAACTTAACTCCCAACACAGAAGTTTTAGTTACTGTTAGGAAACCTGCAAAGCTTATCATATAATAAAGATGGAGATGTGAGAGGAGATAGTATGACATATTGAACTTCTGAGAAGGGGTTCTTTGAAATATGACTAGGCAGCAGGGCTTCGGTACAATATTCAAATACCTTAGTTTCATATTCAAAGCTATTCATGATCTATTTTATTTTCTGACTTATCTCTATCACATGGTGCCCCCTTTCATATTTAGATCTCTTGCCAAAATGTCAGATTACTTAGTCTTCCTTGAATTCATCCTGTCCTTTTGGCTAAAGATGCCCATGCCATCTTCTCTGTACCTTACTCTTACTCTGCCCCAATCTCCATGAGTTGAAAACTTATATTTCTTTTAGGGATGAATTAGTCATCACCTCCTCTATGAAAGCTCCCTCTAAACACTTTCCATTCTCACTCAAAGTTAATTCTTTTTCCTCAGAATTAATATAGGGAATTGGAATTATGATTACCTTGGCATAGGAAACTCCCAGATGAAGAAATTCCCTTTATCAAAACAGATTGCCACCCACTATACAATTTATAGTTTTAGAGATTTGCCTAAAGTACTTAGATGTTATGATTTGTCCAAAAATCATAGAGCTAGTATGTCACATAGATAACACTTGAACCCACTTTTTGTTTGCAAAGTCAATTCTATATACACTATACAATGTTTCCCTCAATATATTTTAGCACTTGCTTATCTTTAAGGCTTTACAATGCTCAAATTTATTTTATGTCTTTTTGTGCATGTTCCTAGGAATTGTCCTGGATCCATTGACAAGGATGTTGTTTTTAGATGGATGACTTCTCTTTTTCAATTTATGACATCACTTTGACATAATAGCTCCTTGATAACAAATGTATTTCTTGCCTTATTCATTATTCTTGTTGATATCGAATGATAATAATTGATGATTTATAGCATGTTTATACCTTTGATCAGTACCCTTGATTTTGGCCTTGTGAAAGGTAAAGGGAGAAATAATTATGAGCTAAGAAAGAGAGAAACTGCTCAGATCAGATTACTGAAGAGAAGCCTGAATAGATAAACAATATATCTTGGAAGCTATATGCATTATTCAGTCTTCCAATAAGTACATTATGGGCCAGACACTGTGCTAAACACTAGGAATCCAAAGAAGGAAACTGTTTTCTTCAGAAGAAATTCTGAAATCTGTTTTCTAGACTTAGCAAAGGAGTTTCTGGGACACATTAGACCCAAGAATTTCTAAAATTACACCAAGGTTCAAGATCAAGCAAAATAATTTTCAAATGGCAGTTTGAGTAAAGCAATACTAAAGATCTGAGTTAGGTTGTTGATAAATCTGGATTGTTGCGATGTTTAGCTATTATGAATAATGTAGATGGTGTAAGTCCAGGGAAAGGAGTGACTTTTTAGAGAGACAAAAAGAGGACATAATAAAGTCACAAATAAATTTAAGCAACAGGATTTCTGGCCAAGATGGCAGAAAGAAATCCAGGCATTGTTTTAATCTCTCCTGCCTTTCCCTCAGAACTAACATGAATCAAGTCTCTTAACAGATTTTAATTCCACAGAACCCAGAAAATAATTGAGGAGAACATCCCACAGCAAGGTCTGTCACAGGGGAGCATGGGCCTCCTAGGGGCAGAGAACAGAGACCGAGGGCAAGGGTGGCTGGGTGAGACTGGGGACTGAACTGAAAACAGCAGAAAGAAGCATTTGGCAGGAGGGAAAGCTCCGCCTCAGAGATCCAGACATCTCTCTGATCAGCTCAGTTGCTCTGGAAGGCTTGGCCCTCCAGGCCCAATGTTTCCAGCTGAGTCCTCCACCATTTCTGTGGCAGAACTTGACTTTCTCCAGAACAAACACAGTAACAACCTCCATGTATTTACACCTTGCCACAAGGATCAGATGTGGTCAGAAGATCTCCCCCAAACTCAGACTGTGGATAAAATTGATTGACTGGGCCTTTGGGCCCAGCCCATATTGTGGGAGGACAGCCCAGATATTGCCCTCCCACTTCTAACCCCCAGGCCACTAATTAATATCACAGGCAATTCAGAGAAAGCTTCTGGCATCCCTTACAGCTTGACCCACTGAGTATCACAGAAGTGGGTAATGCCTTTACGGACCTCAACACTATAGATATGTGAACCAGTCCCTCCCCCCACTAAAAGACCCTAGGGAAATGGCCCAAAATGAAGAAAGCCATTCAACAAGCCTTCAATAAAAACCTTAAAGAGAAAAAAATCCCCAGGGTCAGATGGATTTACAAGTCAATTCTATCAAACATTCAAGTATCAGTTGGGTCCAATTCTTTATAAACTTTTTGGAAAAATAAGTGAAGACTGAATTTTGTCTAATTCCTTCTATGACACCAATATGATTCTGATACCTAAACTAGGAAGAGGCAAAACAGAAAAAGAAAATTATAGACCAATTTCCCTAATAAATAATTCTTAAATAAAATATTAGGAAAGGTATTACAGCAAGTTATAATTGGGATAATACACTATGATCAAGTAGGTTTTCTTCCAAAATGACAGGCTTGTTCAATGTTAGGAAAACTGTCAGCATAATTGATCAATAGCAAACCTAACAGAAATCATATAATTATCTCAATGGATGATGAAAAAGCCTTTGACAAAGTACAGCACTCATTCCTGCTAAAAGCACTAAAGAAGCAGAAATAAATGGATTTGTCTTTAGAATGATAAACAGTATCTATCTGAAACCATGAACAAGCATTATGTGCATTGGGGATAAGCTAGAAGAACTTCCAATAAGATTAGGGATGAAACAAGAATGGCCATTATCACCACTACTATTCTATATTGCATCAGAAAAGTTGGCTTCAGGAATAAGAGAAGCAAAATAAATTAAAGGAATTAGAATTGGGAAGGAAGAAACAAAACTCTCTTTGCAGATGATATACATAGAGAACCTTAAACACTCATCTTAAAAACTATTGGAAACAATTAGCAACTTTAGCAAAGTTGAGGGATATAAAATAAACCTACATAAATTCTCAGCATTTCTACATATTGCTAAAAAGATACAGCAGCAAGAGTTTGAAAGTTAAATAACATTCAAAATAAGTTCAGATAACATAAAACACTTGGGAGTCTACCTGCCAAGGCAGACTCAGAAACTATGGAAACTATAATAAAACACTTTTCACCCAAATAAAAGTAGATATAAATAACTGGGCAAATACCAATTACTCATGGATAAGCTGAACTAATATAATAAAAAATAACAATTCTTCCTCAATTAAACTACTTGTTTAGTGCCATACCAATGAAACATTCAAAATATTACTCTAATTAACTAGAAAAAGTTGTAATTAAATAATATGGAGAAACAAAAACTCAAGAATATCAAGGGGATTTAATTTAAAAAAATGAAAAGAAGGTGGCTTAACCTTACCAGATCTAAAAGTTTATTATAAAGCATCAGTCATCAAAACTGTCTAGTATTGGCTAAGAAATAGGGTGGTGGATCTGTAGAATAGATTAAATGCAAAAGCTACAGTGGGAAATTATTATAATAATCTGCTGTTTGATAGGCCCCAAGAGTTCAATTTCTGGTTAAAGAGTGCAGTCTTCAATAAAAACTGCTGGGAAAACTGGAAGATGTGGCAGAAACTAGGATTAAATCAATATCTTACACATTTTACCAAGATAAGATCATAATAGGTGCAGGATTTTGACATAAAAAACAATACTTTAAGTCAATTAGGAGAACAAGGAATAGTTTTTTTTTTGTCATATTTATGACTTAGTCAGTTTAAGACTAAGCAAGAGGTAGAGAACATTATAAAAAACAAAATGGATAATTTTGATTACATTAAATTAAACTACTCTAACCAAGGTCAAAAGAAATGTAGTAAATTGTAAAGAATTTTTACAACTAATATTTCTGGTAAAGGACTCATTTCTAAAATGTATATATAGAACTGAGTCACATCTATAAAAACGCAAGTCATTCCTTAATTGACAAAAGGTCAAAGATGCAAAGGCAATTAATTTTCAGATGAGGAAACCACTCTATCTATTGTCATATGAAAAATTGTTCTAAATCATTACTGATTAGAGAAATTCAAATTAAAGTATCTCTGAGGTACCACCTTACACCTCTCAGACTGGCCAATATGACCAGAAAGAATAATGATCAATGTTTGTGCACATGTGGTACATCTGGGACCTTAATTCATTGTTAGTGGAACTAACAGTGAACTGTTCCAACATTTCTGTAGAGAAATTTGGAATTATGTTCAAAGGGCAATAAAAATGTGCATACCTCTTGGTCCAGAAATACCATTACTGGGTCTATATCCTGAAAAGATCACGAAAAATGGTAACAATCCCACCAAAACCAAAAATATCCATAGCAGTTCTGATTTAGTCACAAAGAATTTGAAATCAAAAGGATGTCTATCAATTGAGGAATGGTTAAACAAACTGTGGTATATGTATGTGATGGAAAACTTGTTCTTTTAGAAATCAGGAGGGATGGGATTTCAGAGAAGCTTGGAAAAGTTTACATGAATTGATGCTGAGTGAGATGAGAAGAACCAGTAGAACATTGTATACCTTGCCAACCTTGATGAACATGCTCACTTCATCAGTGCAATGATCAGGGACAATTGCTTTCCAGCATATTTTAATCAGTTCACAACTAGCTAGATTTAACCAAAAAAAACCCTTTGATTTCACTAGTACTGGAAGCACCTATGATGTATTTCTTCTTCTAATGTAGCACTTCATCAATAACTTGTTCTCTTAGATATTGGTTAAAAGTACTAAAAATTTAAAAGACCTTTCCAGATTCACAAAAACAATTATTTCTTAGCATCAGTCCTGGAACATATTTTGACATCCTACAATTGGTATTCCAGCCATATCTGAAGACAACTAAAGAGGAAAAGTAGATAATAGAAATGTGTTTGACAGAAGAAGAGAAAGATATGTGATAGAAGAATTATTAAAGAATTCTGTATAAAACATACTGTGCTAAGTTTTGGGGGTACAAGATATAAGAAGATAGTCTTTGCATAGTACCTGCATTCTAGTGGAGGAAGATCTTAGAGGAGAGAGAAAGAACATTGTGGAAATTGTCAAGAAATGTCCTAGAAATCATTCTTTTTTTTAGGTTTTTGCAAGGCAAATGACATTAAGTGGCTTGCCCAAGACCACACAGCTAGGTAATTATTAAGTGTCTGAGACCGGATTTGAACCCAGGTACTCCTGACTCCAAGGCTGGTGCTTTATCCACTACACCACCTAGCCGCCCCACTAAAAAATCATTCTTGTTCATTATCTGGACAAGTTAAATTAAAATATTACCAATCGGAGCCTGACATAAAGGTTCTTATAAATGGGACAGAGAGGAGGAAGCATTCAAGGAGAGAATAAAAAACTAATACCTCCTGAAGCAGTCCACTGTGTTATAATTCTTATTTGAAGCCTACATTTTGTCCCTTCAACATCCATCAATCCTAGATTTTTTTTCCCCTGTGTCAATCCTTGCAGTCACTCCAAGATCTAGAGAGATAAGAGCTGGGGATGTTCAAGATGTGCTGTTGGTAGCAGCAGCTGATGAAAACACTTCTTGACAATAATTTCTATTCCTGTGATTAAACTGTGATGTGACTTACTTACTTGGTCATCTATAACCAAATTATTCATTCAGTACAGCTCCACCTCTAAACCTTTCAGTAGTTCCATCTCTGGTAATCACTGTACAGATGAGATACTCCCACAGGAGAGCATTTGGGTCTATACTGTTCTTTGATTCATTTCAGACAATGACTGATTTCTCACAGAAACTTCATTTTCTTTGCTTGAAGATTGTCAAAATCAGCATTTTCTTCCCAATTCTGTTATGACTTTTACTACTGACACAGCACAATAGTTCCAGTCCCTCATTTATTACTTACACATTTTCAAAACATGATGATCACATTTTTCTCCCCCTTACAGAAAATACTTAGCCTGCTCCTCAGGAGATATAGGTTTTTCTGACATTATGAATTCCTGGGTTAGGCATGTGATGGAATACACAATCTTTTTCCAGGAGCACAGATACTGGTATGGTATTATATCCCAAGATATCACTAGCCATTCTCTAGACATGCTCTTAGTGACTTTTATGGACAATGTAGGACAAGCTTCTATCCCTAAATTTCTTTGTCACAAAGTTATGAAGGAGAAGTTATATAGTAAATTAGAGTAGGAGAAGGAGTCAGGAATAGGAAGTTCAAATTCAATTCACATATTCATTAGTTGTTTGACTCTGGGAAAGTCACTTCCTGAGACTCAATATTCTCCTAAATTTAATGGGTTGATAATATGGTATACATCATAGGGTTGTTATGAAAATCAAATAAGAGAATGTCTATAAAGTTCTTTCTAAATATTAAAAAGTGCTACATATATGTGAATTAATGTGAACTATTGTAAAGCTGCTAGGTGGTACAGAGACTAGGAGACATGAAGACTCATCATCCTGACGACAAATCTGGTCTCAAACACTTACTGGCTGTGTTGTCCTAGGTAAGTCATTTAACTCTGTTTGCCTCAGTGTCCTCATCTGTAAAATGAATTGGAGAAGGAAATGACAAACCACTTAAGTAACTTTGCCAAGTAAAATCCCAAATGGGGACATTAAGTATCAGGGAATTCAAGTTAAAATAATAAAAATGACAATTCTACCTAAATTAAATTATTTATTCAGTGCTATAACAACCAAACTACCAAAATTTACTTTATTGAGTTAGAAAAGAAGTAATAAAATTCATATGTAGGAATAAAAGAATGTCAAAGGAATTAATAAAAAAATGCAAAGGAAGGTAGCCTAGCTGCCACATCTAAAATTATGTTATAAAGCAGTAATTATCAAAACTGTCTAGTACTGGTTAAGAAATAGATTTGTGGAATAAAAAGTAAAATCTGCTGTGTGAAAAATATAAAGACTCCAGATTCACTCTTTAAAATTAAGTGCTTGAAAAACTTGAAAATATTATGTCAGAAATAGATCAACATCTCAGACCTTATACCAAGATAAGTACTGGATTTAGATATAAAAAGGTGAAATCATAATCCAGTTAAGAAAACAACCAATAGTTTATATGTCATATCTATGGAAAGAAAAGTAGTTTGTTACCAAAGAAAAGATAAAAATTCTGCAAAATGAAAAATGAATAATTTTCATTGCATTAAATTAAAAAGTTTTAGCAAAAAAGCTGATGCAACCAAAATTACAAGGCAGTAATTTGAGAAACAATTTTTGCAACTAGTGTTCCTAACAAAGGGCTTATTTCTAAAATATATAGAGAATTGAGTCAAATTTATAAGAATAGAAGTCATTCCTCAATTGATAAGTGGTCAAAGTATATGAACAGACAATTGTCAGATGAAAGTTATTTACAATTATAGGAAAAATACTCTAAGTCATTATTGATTAGTGAAATGTACATTAAAACAATTTAGAGGTACTTTCTCATATCTATCAGATTGGTCAATTTGACAAAAGAAGAAAGCGATCATTGTTAGAGGGGATCTGGGAAGACTGGGACACAAATGTATTATTGGTGGAGTTGTGAGCTGATCCAACCTTTTTGGGGAGCAATTGGGAACTGTTTCATCCAGCAGTAACAGTACTAGCTCTATATCCCAAAGAGGTCAAAAGTAAGGTTGAAAAACCCACATGAACAAAAATATTTATAGCAATTATTTTAATAATGGCAGAGAATTGAAAATTAAGAGACTATCAATTGAGGAATGGTTGAAACTGTAGTATGTGAATGTGATCGATTACTATTATTCTGTAAGAAATAATGAAGGATGGAGCTTCAGAAAGGTTTAGAAAGATCTGATTGAAATAATGCTTAGTGGTTAGCAGAACTAAAAGAACATTGTACACATTCTATAGCAACATTATGTTATGATCAACTATGATATTGTCTATCTCAGCAGTAAAACAATCAAAGACAGTTATAAAGGAATTGTGATGGAAAAAATGTCATCCACATTCAGAGAAGGAACTATAAAGTCTGAATCAAGACCAAAAGTTACTATTTATTCAATTATTAAAATTTGTTTTATGTTGTATATTTTCCCTCTTGTTTTTATTCCTTTTTTTCCCTCATTCTTCTTTTACAACATGACTGATATGGATATGTGTTTAACATAGTTCTAAATGCATAGCCTGTATTAAATTGTTCTCTATTAGGGAGAGTGAAGGGAAGGAAGGGAGAATTAGGCATAACTGAAAAAATATTTTAAAATGCCTGATGACTGAAAAAAATAGGTTAAGCCCTATGCCAGAACACCTCATTGCAAAAGAGTTTATCAGAGCAGGAGAGGCTCTATATTCTTAGAACAAAAATGACTGTGACAAATGAGCAAATGTGACAAAGTGACATCAAAGTAATTCTTGAGGATTCTTCCCATAGTTGATTTTAAAATTGATGAGCAAATATATTTTAAGGAAAGCTAAGACTGATCATTGTTTCTGAAGTGTGGATTATATCTGTAGCACCTGGAAGACCCCCTTACCCATAGATCTTTAAAAAGTCCTTCCAGATTCTGGATATTTATGAATCAGTCATAAGTTACTAGCCTAGGATAATCCATTTATTTTTACAAATCAATCAGAGGACAAAGTTCATTGCAGAGGCATTTAGGCAAATACAACTAAAATAACAGCAGCAAATATTATCTAGAAAATTAAAACCTATTCACTCGCAAAAACATTCCCCATAAATAGGGAGAGTGACTATAATAGTCATCATCAGTGTAGGAAATACATAATAAGAATGGAAGGGCACAGATGTAGATGAAAATATCAGGTTCAACTCATACCTTTGATGCTATTTAACAGCCAGTGAATTCTGATTAAGTCATCACACTGCTTTTTGCTCTCACCTGGGTCTGCTCTCTGCCAGACATATTTCTGTTCTTGGCCATCTGGCATAAAACTGTCTCCATTCAAAGTTAACTTCAAAACTACCTGCTATCTTGATTGCCATCTATAATAGAATGCTTTAGTCAGAAAGAGGAGTAGATAAACTTTTAACAATCATGAGTGTATTTAATAGCACCCTTTTAATGTACATTAAAATTTTCTACATCACTTAAGTCTAGGCAATCAAGAAAAATGGTAAAAAACATCCCAATTTGTAGTGTTAGCTAATTACTGAGGTATAAATGCCCACACTTCAAAATGTAATAAATATTTCTCTTGTCTCAATTACTGATCATAGCTTTTATCTTCAGCTGATGTGCAGTGTTAAGGTCTATCTGCTACTCTTCTAACCATTTCCTATGAGTATGGAATGACTATCTCCTCCAGGGGATGCTCACAGTTCTTTCAACCAAAAATTATCAACATCTTCCTTCAATTAGGCTAAAACAGAATGTAACAGATCCACAGAAAAGTCTCACATATGATCTTTTAAATGTTCTCTACTTTTTCCTTCAATATTATTTCAAATCTAATCCATCCTATGGTCAAAAAATTTAATCATAGTTATTATCATATTCTGTGGTTGTGTTTCCTTAAACAAAAATTGAATCATGCAAAACTACTGTGGAAAAATTGTTTTCAACCTTTATCCATCATGTTCTCTGTAGTTCTCTGCAAATACAAATAAGGGACTGCTACACTATACATCACATAAATGACTTTCTCTGGTCTTTCTACAATGACTTCTGTTAGGAAGTTATATGGGATTCTGAAAAAAAAACTCATTGCATTTAAGACAACAAAGCAGCAAGAATTTGTCAAGCATTTACTATGTGCCAGGTATTGCAATACAAATGCAAGCAAAAATAAAAATGTCCCATATCTTCAAGGAGCTTACATTCAAATGGGAGAAGATAGCACAATAAACGGAACTGAAAATCAGGGATGAGTGAAAGGAAAGTACTCACATAAGGCATGGTTTTGAAGTCTGGAAAGATGAAAGAAGATGCAAGAAGAAAATGAAGATTGTTTATCCTATATAGGTTCCTCAAAAAATGGAGAACTCTAGAAGGAACTTTCCAATGGGAGAAGAGATTAAAAGAAATGCTTATGGATGGGAAACCAAAGGGACAAATGTATTTTTCAGAGTGAGATGTGAGGAGCTGAGAAAAGTAATAAAGTGAGACTTCAGTTTAAACCTAATGGAAGAGTCCAGAAAGTCCGAAGCAGAGTCAAAAGGGGAGTCAGAACACCTAAACGTGAGTTTTACTACACATTACTTATACATGACTGGACAAATAATGGATGTCTCTGGATCTTAGCTTCCTAACCTATAAAATGATAGAATTCAAATCCCATCCATAATCTACCTTCACTATATATCTATCAGGTACCTGCTAAGTGTTGCTTACTGTGTTAGGTACTTGGAAAAAGGGAATAAGTTTAATAGGGGAATAGGTTTAAGGAGTTTGCATTCTATTGAAGGTGACAAATATACATATAGACATATACATAGACTTTATTCCAAACAATTAGATAGTTTTGGGAAATTGGGTAGATGAACAATGGTAATTCAGGTATCAGGGTACAAGAAGTGAGAGATCAAAGTACATGAATATTATGAGATATTCAGTTTTGCTAAAGTATAGAATTCATGTAAAGGAATATTTGTGGCTATATCTAGAAACGTAAGTTAAAAGGAAGACTGAAAGGGTCTTGAATGGCAATCTT
Source organism: Macrotis lagotis (assembly GCF_037893015.1). Taxonomy (NCBI): domain Eukaryota; kingdom Metazoa; phylum Chordata; class Mammalia; order Peramelemorphia; family Peramelidae; genus Macrotis; species Macrotis lagotis. The sequence continues at coordinate 232,017,676 of NC_133658.1, read as the reverse complement.
GGATTTTACTTGGGCAATGATAATCCACTGAACACTCCTTCCTATTGTGCATTTCTAAAAGATTGAGTAGCAAGTAGCTTGTGATACTATCAGGAGAAGGACCCTAGATCTTGCTGCTGAACCTCTTATCATGGCAACATGGAATGGAGGCATGGCACAGTCCTAGGCTAAAAACATCAGATCAAAGAAGCAAAGTAGAGAAGAGAAACAATTGGGACCAAAAATTAAAGAGCATTTGTTTGAGACTGCTTTGTACCAATCACTTTGTTAATTGTTGGGGATAAAATATAACAATAAAGCAAATAGCTTACATACTATATATGGCGATACAACATGTACATATAAAAGAATGTATAAAATGGAAACAATCAAAATGAGGTATTCGGGAAGTAGGAAGATTCATCAGAATCCAAGGATACTAAGAAACAATTCTATAGGAGAAATGTTTGGGCTAAGCTTTAAAGGAATTTAAGGATTCTAACAGGTGGTGACGAGGAGGTAGTACATTTGAGATTGTTGAACAAATTGAGCAAAGGCAAAGAGGCAAGAAAAACAATATAACAATAAGGCTAGTCTCTGTGGATCATAGAGAATGTGAAGGAGAAATTAATAAATCTGAAAGAAACCAGAGATTGCAAAGACCGGACTATATTTGAGGGTATCACCTCTACCTACCAACCTTAGATTTCAGGTAAATTTCCCAATAACCAGTCTGCCTTTATCCTTGCTACATCTGACATGGTCCATATGAACTTAATCTAATTTCCTCAAAAGGCATACCCTAGTCATTTATAAAGTCCCCTTTGAGATTCAAGACTTGTATTTTACTCTTGATTGCTCTATTTGGGTTTTATCACCCTCAGTACTTTCCATATCTGTAAAAATAGGAAAAACAATATCTTGGACATACTAGGATGTACTAGGGTCAGTTATTGTTTTGCTAATTGTCTAAACTTAGGAAAATGATCATGATGATTAAACATGTTAGTTTGTCAGCTATACTTTTTTTAACCCATTAGAGTTATACATTGAACACTTAGCAGCACACAACTGCTATGACGTCTACATTAGAGGGTGATTATGAATGTCAAATGCAATGAGGTATTTGAAAGGATTTGATACATAAAACACTAGAAAAATGGAAGGAATTTTTTTATTGCCACTATTATTATCAATATTACTAATACTATTGGTACTACACAGGCATCTTAGGCTTTACACATTTTGTTGTTTAGTGAAAATCTCATAAAGACTTACCTACTAAATAATGAAATGGAAAAATGACCCTTAATACACATTTCCAAACCTTTCTCAATAATTTTGCTAAGGAAAATTCCTTCTTTATAAAAATCATGGTTATATACTTTGATGAAATTTCCTCAGAGGGGATGATAAACTACCTAAGTTTCCCTATTAATATGAATCAAAAATACATGTGATACCAGGGGAAGTTATCTCCTGAGGCTTCAGGGACTCAAATCTGCTGTTTTTTTCCATAGCAATACAACACACCAAGTTTGGAGAATTCACATGCAATAATAATGCTAACTGTCTGGCCTAGAAAGGATCGTCATGAAAACCTACATGTGTATTAATTTAAAAATATTTTCTGCTATTGAAAGAGAACACTCAGTGATGCAATATTGACAAAGGTAAAAATTTCTGTGTCATTATATCTCTTCTGGATAATATATTGGCCTGTGTCCTTTTTTGAATGTACTATTTGTTTTTTCCAATTACATATAAAGATAATTTTCAAGATTGATATTTTTTTGATATTTTGAGTTCAAAATTTTTCTCCCTTTCACACTTCTTCCCTACTCCCCAAGATGGCAATAAATCTGATAAAGAATATACATGTGCAATCATATTTCCACATCAGCCACATTGTGAAAGAAGGAATAAAGCAAAAAAGGAAAAGTCACAATCCTCCACCCCACAAAAAAGTGAATGTAGTTTGATTTAATCATTATTAAGATTCCATAGTTCCTTCTCTGGATGTGGTTAGCATTCTTCTCAAGATTTTTGGTATTATCTTGGATCATTGTCCTATTTAGAAGAGCTAAATCAATCACACATGATAATAGTACAATATAGTTAATGTGTGCAATGTTCTACTGGTGCTGCTCACATCATTTAGCATCAGTTCATGTAAGTCTTTGTAGGTTTTTTCTCTGAAATCCAACCAGTAATGATTTTGTATAGCACAATTTTATTCCATTATATTCATATACAATAATTTGTTCAGCCATTTCCCCATTTATGGGCATATGATCAATTTCCCATTTCCAAAGGTATGGTGTGGTTCAAAGTGCTAGACAGATCACAGACTCATTCTCTCCAAATTAAATAATCACTTTCAACAGAAGCTATAGCCCCAAGGAAAAATGACTAGGAGAAGAATTAAGGTCAAATGATTAGAGTGTCACTCTGATGAAGAACAGTTTGTTACTAACTTGGCAGGAAAACTGAATCATCACACAGTTGGCAACAATGAAACAGAAAAATAGTGGGAAATTTTGAGAGATTTGGTTATCCTGCACTGCATTTGATCATCTTTGTCTGAACCCTTGCAGACAGCAAGATTGGTTTGATGAAAATTATGGGGACATATATAAGCTACTTCATGAAAAACAAGAACTAAACAGGGTTTTCCCACAGGATAGTTCATCCATTTCTAGGAAAGTAGCACTTACTTCCATCAAAAGTAAAATACAAAAAAAACCTGCTATAAATATTTTTGTAAAGATGGGTGCCTTTTCCTTTTGTTATGATCATTTTGGGATACAGACCTAGGAGTAGAATTACTGTTTCAACGGGTATGAACAGTTTGATTGTCCTTTGAGCATAATTCCAAATTTCACTCCAGAATGGTTGGATCAGTTCACATCTTCACCAACAATACATTAGTGAAAATCTCCCACATCTTCTCCAATATTTATCATTTTCCTTTTCTGTTATATTGACCAATGTCATGAGAATGAGTTTATAACACAGTGTTGTTTTAATTTTCATTGGTCTATTTTTTTTTACATTTTTACAAGGCAAATGGAGTTAAGTGGCTTGCCCAAGGCCACACAGCTAGGTAATTATTAATTGTCTGAGACCGGATTTGAACCCAGGTACTCCTGACTCCAAGGCCAGAGCTTTATCCACTATGACACCTAGCTGCCCCTTCATTGGTCTATTTATTAGGGATTTAGAGCATTTTCTTCATATAACCATAGGTAGCTTTAATTTATTCATATAAAAACTGCCTGTTCATATTCCTTAGTCTTTTATCAATTAGGGAATGACTTGTATCCTTACAAATTTGATTCAGTTCTCTCTATGTATTTGAGAAATGAGGGCTTTATCAGAAATACTTGTTTTAAACATATTCCCATCTTTATGCTTTCCTTCTAATCTGGCATGCATTAGTTTTACTTGTGCAAAAATTCTTTTTAATTTAATATAATTAAAATGATCCAACTAGCATTTAATAATGTTCTTTATCTCTTGTTTAGCCATAAATTATTCCCTTCTCCATAGATATGACAAGTAAATTATTCCATGCTCTCCTAATTTGCTTATTGTATCTTCCTTTATGCTTTCATAATGTATCCACTTTGACACTATCTTGGAACATAGATGTTGATGCTGATCTATACATAATATCTGTCATATTATTTCCCAGTTTTTCCCAGCAGTTTATGTAAAATATTGAATTATTTTGCCAGAGGCTGAAGTCTTTGGGTTTATCAAACAGTAGATTATTATAGTAATTATTACTGGAAAGAACTTTTGGCCAAGATGGTGGAGAGGATACAGACACTGTGATAGTGCTCTCTCTCTCCCCTCAGAAATAACATGAGAGAAACTTCTTAATAGAAATTTGATCAACAAAACCCAGAAAGAGAAGCTAGGAGAAGAATACCTACAAAGAAGGTCTGTCTCAGGGGACTGCGGATAAACTGGGAGATGAGAGCAGATGATCAACACTGGGGACAGCAGGTGTGGAAGGCCAGAGGGTCAGCCTCAGTCATGGAGAGTTTGGTGAGGGGCCAGTGTGAGATCCAGCTTTACCTGCAGAATCTTTGGGCAGGGGGGAAGAGCTACTGGAGGGTGAGTTCCAGCACAGAGTCTTAGAGCAGGCCTGGAGAGCAACTAGTTGAGCCAGGGACCTGAGCTCCATACTTTCAGCAACCCCCTTTGCCCCCCCCCCCAAGCCCTCAGGATAGCAGAGCTCACTCAACAGAAAGAAATTTACTACCTCCTCTAGGGCCCAGTCCAGTTTTCAATGTCAACTCAGATCCTACTGCTAAGGACTTCACTCCAGAGAAAGCAACCAGCACCTGCACTGGCTGGCCCTTGGAATTACTAAGTCAAGTGAACAAAGCCTCTAGGATACTCAAAAGCAAACCTCTGAGAGCCAGCTCTCCCCACCCAAAACAAGATGAAAAAGGCCAGAGGAAAGGGGGGGTCCTTGGAGAAATACTTAGAAGTGAAAGATTTTAGCTCAGAGAGATCTAACACTGCTGAGCAGAAGATGAATTGGTTTCCACAAAGACTTCCTTGAAGAAATCATGAAGGAGTTTAAAAATCAATTGGAAAAATTGGGAAAAGAAACTCAAGAGGAAAATTAACACATTGCAAGAGAAAACTAACATCTAGAAAAAAATGAACAAATACAAAATGAGAATAACTCCCTAAGGTCTTCAATTGGGAAAATGCAAAAAGAAAATGATTCTCTCAAATCCCCAATTGGGAAAATGCAAAAAAGAAATAATTCTCCCAAAACTACATTTGGGCAAATAGAAAAGTCCTTCAAAAATAGAGTGAACCAACTGCAAAAGGAGTTGCAAAAATTAAATGAAGAAAAATCTTCTCTAAAAAAAAAAAGAACTGAATTCGTGGAAACGAATGACTTCATGAGACAAGAAGATTGTATTAAGCAAAAACAAAAGATATAAAAAATAGAAAAAAATATAAAATACCTCATCAGCAAAACTACTGACCTTGAGAACTGACTGAGAAGGGATAATCTGAGAATTATTGACCTTCCTGAGAACATGGAAGAGGGAAAAAAAAGCCTGGACTTAATATTGAAGGACTTAGTGATGGAAAATTGTCCTGATATCATGGAACCAGAGGGCAAAATAGTAATTGAAAGAATGCATTGATACCCTCCAGAAAGAGATCCTAAAAGGAAAAGATGAAGGAATGCTGTGGCCAAATTCCAGGACTATCAGATAAAAGAAAAAAAATCTTGCAAGCAGTCAGAAAGAAACAATTTAAATACCAAGGAGACACAGTAAGGATTACACAGGACCTGGCCACAGCAAAATTAAGGGATTGAACAGCCTGGAATGAAATATTCCAAAGAGTAATGGAGCTTGGAATGCAGTCAAGAATCCACTCTCTGGCAACGCTGAGCTTTCTCTTCTGGGAAAAAGATGGACATTTAATGAAAGGGTGACTTCCAAGATTTCATGATGAAAAGACGAAAGTAAAATAGAAATTTGGAAATCAAACAGGAGGTTCAAGATTCACATGAAAAGGTAAAAAAATCAAAACAAAAAACTGCTATGTAGTAAGATGAAACTGGCTATATACCCACTTGGGAGAAAGAGTCGCATAACTCTTGCGAATTGTAACTCTCTTAGAGAGAATATACATAGCCAGAAGTGATGGACACTCATAAATTTTTTGTGACTCAGAATGATTTAAAAATAATACCTCCTTTAAAAGGGTGCAGTAAGGAGAAGGGAGGTGGATGGAGAGCGAATGGGGAAAATCTCAATACATCAAGAGGTTCAAAATGCCTATTGTAATTGAGGGGACAAAGGGAGGAGGTGAGAACCACCTGAATCTTCATCTCATCTTAAAGTTAACTTAGATACAATTAATCAAGTTGAGAAACTTATCTTACCTTTCAAATATTAAAAAGTAAAAGGGGATGGGGCAACAGGAAGGGGGAGAAAAAGGGGAAGTAACAGAAAGAAGGGAAGAAGGGGAAAAGGGAAAGTGGAATAAAAGGGAGGGGTTCAATTTAAGAGGGAAAACACACTGAAGGTGGTGGTATTTAGAAACAAAATACTGGGGAATATGGATAAAGGGGAAAAAGGGCAAAATGCAAACAGAAGGAAGATAGCATAGAGAGCAATAAAGAGTCAGTAATTATAACTTTGAATGTGAATGGGATGAACTCTCCCTTAAAACATAAGCAAATAGCAGAGTGGATTAAAAACCAGAATCCTACAATATGCTACTTACAAGAAACTCATTTGAAGCAGAGAGATACATATAGAGTAAAGGTAAAAGGTTGGAGCAAAATATATTTGGCTTCAGTTGAAGTGAAAAATGAAGGGGTAGCAAACCTTATCTCAGACAAAGCAGCTAGAAAAATAAATCACAATTAAAGAGATAAGGAAGGAAACTATATACTCCTAAAAGGTACCAAAGACAATAAAATAATTTTATTACTAATTATGTATGCACCCAATGGGACAGCATCCCAATTCTTAGAGGAGAAGTTGAAAGACCTACAGAAAGCCATGAACCTCAAAGATCTACTAGTGGAGGACCTCAAAATCCAACTCTCACATTTAGATAAATCGAACTATAAAATAAACAATAAAATTAGTAGTATGGAAGAAACTTAGATTAGACTAACACTCCTACACCCTATACTAAGATAAGATCCAATAGATATAGGATTTAGACATAAAAAAGCAATATTATAAGAAAACTAAAAGATGAAAGAATAGTTTACCTGTCAGTTCTATGGAAAGGGAAACAGTTTATGACCAAGGAAGATATAGAGGACATTATTCAAAACAAACTGGATAATTTTGACTACACTAAATTAAAAAGCTTTTGCACAGACAAAACCACTGTAACCAAGATCAAAAGAAATGCAATAAATTGGGAAACAATTTTTGAAACTAGTATTTCTGACAAAGGACTCATTTCTAAAATATACAGAGAACTTTGTCAAATTTTCAAAGAACAAGGCATTCCCCAATTGAAAAATGGTCAAAGGCTATGCAAAGGCAATTTACAGCTGAGGAAATCAAAGCAATCCATAGTCATATGAAAAATTGCTCTAAAACATTACTTATTAGAGAAATACAACTTAAATTATTTCTGAGATACCACCTCACACCTCTCAGACTGGCCAATATGATCAGAATGGACAATGATCAATGTTTGAATGGATGGGGGCAATCTGGGTCACTAATACATTGTTGGTGAAGCTGTGAACTCATTCAACCTTTCTGGAGAGCAATCTGGGATTATGCCCAAAGGATAACAAAAATGTGCATACCCTTTGATGCAGCAATACCACTCCTGGGTCTATACCCTGAAGAGATGATAAAAATGGGTAAAAACATCACTTGTACAATAATATTTATAGCAGCCCTGTTAGTGTTGGAAAAAAATCAGAAGTTAATGAATGTCCTTCAATTGGGGAATGGCTTAACACACTGTGGTATTTTTGTGTCATGAAACACTCTTGTTCTATTAGAAACCAGGAAGGATGAGAATTCAGGGAAGCCTGGAAAGATTTGAATGAACTGATGCTGAGTGAGATGAGCAGAACCAGAAAAACATTTTAAACCTTAATAGCAACATGGGGATGATGATAAACTCTGATGGACCTGCTCATCCCTTCAATGCAACAACCACGAAAAATTTTGAGTGACCTGCAGTGGAGAATACGATCTATATCCAGAGAAAGAATTATGGATTAGACCAAAGACCAAAGTCTATTACCGTCATGTTAGGGGGAAAAGCATTTTATTATTATTATGTAATTTTACTATATCATACTTTATTTTTCTTCCTTAAGGGTATGATTTCCCTGTCATCACATTCAACTGAGATCAATGTATAACATGGAACCAATGTAAATTAACAGAATGTCTTCTGTGGGGGCGGAGGGAAGGAAGCTAGGATGGGGGAAAATTGTAAAACTCTAAATAAATAAAATCTTTCTTTAAAAAAATTCATACTGTATTTTGTGTATCTGCAACTTCATTGATCTATCACTTATTCTTTTTTGGCCAGAACCAACTAATTTTGATAGCTGCTTTATAAAATAATTTTAGATTTGGTATGGGTAAGCCACCTTCCTTTGATTATTTTTTCATTATTCCCTTTGTATTCTTATCTTTTGAACTACCAGATGAATTTCATTTGGTATGGCACTGAATAAGCAAATTAATTTATTAGAATTATTAGAATTGTCATTTTTTTATTAAATTAACCCAACCCGCTCATGAGCAGTGGATATTTTTCATTTGTTTAAATCTGACTTTGTGTAAATTTTGTAATTGTGGTCATATATTTCCTAGGTTTGTCTTAGCAAGTAGACAGCTACATAGATTCTATTGTCTACAGGTATTTCAAATGAAATTTCACTTTTTTCTCTTGTTGTTGGGCTTCATAGGTAATTTATAGAAATGTAGATGATTTTTGTGAATTTGTCTTATATACTGGAACTTTGTTAAATATGTTAATTATTTCAAGTAGGGTTTTTTTAAAATAGATTCTCTTGGGTTCTCTAAGTATGCTATCATATCATATGCAAAGAGTTCCAGTTTTGTTTCCTCCTCCTCTCTCTTTTAATTACTTCAAATTATGTTCTACTCCTATTGCTAAAGCTAACATTCCTAGTAAATATAGAATAGCAATAGTAGTTAGAATGGGAATCTTTGTTTGGAATTCTTATTGGAAAAGCTTCCAGTTTGTCCCCATTGGATATAATACTTGCTATTGACTTTAGATACATTATACTTATCAATATAAGGAAAGCTCCATTTATTCCTATGCTGTCTGGTGTTTTGTATTTTGTCAAAATGTTTTTACTGCAGCTATTGAGATAATAATAAGATTTATGTTATTTTTGTTATTGATATATGCAGTTATACTAATAGTTTTTCTAATATTGAAGCAACCCTGCATTTCTGGAATAAATCTCACTTTATCATAGTGTAGCATATTCATGATAAATTACTTAAATCTCTTTGCTAATATTTTACTTTAAAATACTGAATCGATATTCTTTGGGAAAATTTGTCTATAAGTTTCTTTTTATGCTTTGATTCTTCCTGGTTTAGATATTTGTACCACATTTGTTTCATAAAGTAATTTGGTAGGACTTCTTTTTAACTTATATTCCCATTTTTCTTTAAATATTCTGTAGACTTCACTTCAAATGCCATTGGGGTCTGTAGTTTGTTTTTCTTCAGGGAGTTCATTGATGACTTGTTCAACTTCTTTTTTTAAAAAAATGGGGTTCATTGAGCATTTTATATCCTCTTGTTAATCTGAGAAATTTGTATTTTTGTAAACAGTCATTTTTTAAATTCAAATTATTAGATTTATTGATATGCAGTTTGGCAAAATAGTTTTGAATTACTGCTTTAATTTGTTCTTCTTTGGTGGTGAATTTGCCCTTCTATTTTTGATACTGGTAATTTGCTTTTCTTCTTTCTTGGAAAAATCAAATTATCAATGCTTTATTTATTTGATAGTTATTTTTCATAAAACCAGATCTTAAATTTAATTTATTAATTCAATAGTTTCATTTCTTTCAGGTTCAATAATCACTTATCATAATTTCTAATTTGGTGTTTAATTGGGGATTTTTAATTTGCTTTTTTCCTTGCTTAATAAGCAATTAAAAATCACATGCCCAGTATATTGGTCTCTCTCTATTTTATTCTCATAAATATTTATAAATAAAAAATTTCTCCTAAGTACTGCTTTTTTTGCACCCCACGAGTTTTGGTATGATGTCTCATTATTATTATTATCATTCTTTTTGAGGAAATTATTAATTTCTTCTATGATTTGTTGTTTGGCCCACTCCTTCTTTGGGATTAGATTATTTAAGTTCTAGTTTATTTTTCATCTATCTGTCCATGCCCCTTTATTACACGAAAATTTTATTGTATCACAATCTGAAAAAATCTGTACTTATTATTTTTTTTAGGTTTTTTGCAAGGAAAGTGGGGTTAGGTGGCTTGCCCAAAGCCACACAGCTAGGTAATTATTAAACGTCTGAGACCAGATTTAAACCCTGACTCCAAGGCAGGTGCTTTATCCACTACATCACCTAGCTGCCCCTTGTACTTATTATTTTTACCTTTTGCACTTGTTTATGATGTTTCATTGTCCTAGTATATGGTCAGTTTTTGTGTAGTGCCTTGTCCCATGAGAATAAGATATATTCCTTTGTTTCCCTATACAATTTTCTGCAATAGTATATCATATATAACTTACCTAATGTTCTATACAACTACTTGAAGTCTTCCTTGTATATTCTGTGCTAGATTCATCTAGTTCTGAGACAAGGAGGTTGAGGTCTTCCATATAGTATAGGTTTGCTACCTATTTCTTCCTATAACTTACTTAACTTGTCATCTAAGAATCTGGATGCTAATCCACTTGATTCATATATGTTTAGTATTGATATTACCAAATTTTCTATAGTACCTTTTAGCAAAATGTATTTTTATTCCTTATCTCATTCAATTAAATCTATTTTTTTGCTTTTGTTTTATCTGAGATTAGGATTGCTACCCCTGCTTTTTTCCCTCTGAAGCATAATAGATTCTGCTTCAGCCTTTTACCTGTGCTCTTTGTGTAACTCTCTATTTTAAATGTGTTTCTTTTAAATAATATATCATAAGATTTAAGCTTTTAATTCACTCTGGTATCTGCTTATGTATTATAGAAGAGTTAATCACATTCATGTTCAGGTATAATTATTGTATAATTCCCTCAATACAATTTTTCCCCGGTTTAAATTTTTTCCTCTCTCCTTTCACCTTGCACCTACTCAACTGGGTTTTGCTACTTATCACCAGATTCCTCAGTCTGCCTTCCCTTCTATCATCACTTCTTTTTAATTTTCTCCTTTCTCTTCTACTTTCCAGAAGGCAAGATTAGATTTCTGTAACCGACTGTGTATATTATTCTTTCTTTGATTCAAATATGATTAGAGTAAGAATAAAACAATGTTCACCCATTACCCTTTTCCCTCCACTATAACAGGCTTTTCATCTCTTTTCATGTGCTATAATTTACCACTTTCTGCCTCCCCCTTTTCTCTTCTTCCTATACAGTCGTTTTATCAATCTTTAATTAATTCTTTTTACCATTAGATCAAAGTTGACTTATTCATATACCCTGTAAGCATACATCTTCTAACTGATCTATCTAATAGAGATAAATTTAAAGATACAATTATCATATTCCCATGTAGAGTTATAAACTGTTTAAGTGAACATTATGTATTTTTCCCTGTTTACCTTCTTTGTTTTGCTTGAGTCTTATATTTGAAAATCATACTTTCTGTTTGGCTCTGGTCTTTTTATTGTGAAAATTTGAAAGTTCCCTCTTTCATTGAATTTTGAAATTTTCTCCTGAAAGATTATGCTCACTTCTTCTGTGGAATTCATTGTATTATTCAATCTCCTTTCATTTCTGGAATGTCAATTTTTAAAAGCATCTCTCCTGCATCTATTTTTCAAGTCAGTTTTTTTCCAGTGAGATATTTTACTTTTTTTATTCTTCTAATTTTGTTTGACTGATTCTTGATAACTTACTAAGTCCTTATTTTCACTTGCCCAATTCTAATATACTTGGCAAAGACTACTTTAAAAGAAGTTGTTTTCTTTTTTTTAATTTATTTTTTTATTCTCATTTTGTACAAATGTCTTTTTTACATTAATAAAATATTCTTCTTTACAAGTAAACAAAATACTCCTACCCCATGAATATAGATAGACTTGCTTGGGCAAAAAAGGTAAAGGGGAGAGAAAAAAATTAAAATTAAAAAATAATAGTAATAATTGTACGTATGGCCAGGTGGCACAATGGATGAAGCACCAGCCTTGGAGCCACGAGCACCCGAGCCCATATCCAGCCTCATAAACCAAACAATCACCCAGCCGTGTGACATGCAAGCTATCTGATCCCCACTGCCCTGCAAAAACCAAAAAGAAGACAAAAAGACCCAAAATAAAATAGTAATAATAGTAGGGGTGGCTGGGTGGCAGACAGAGCATTTGCCCTTGAGCCAGGAACACCTGGGTCCAAATCCGTCCCCAGACACCCAAAGATCACCCTGCTATGTGGCCTCAGGCAGGCCACCCAGCCCCACTTGCCCTGCACCCTCCCCCAAATAATAATAACAAAATATGTGATTCAGTCTTTGTTCCAACACCACCAACTCTGTCATGGGTGGATCACATTCTTTATGATAAGTCCATCACAAAAGTTACTTCCATATTTTTCCAACATTGCCATTGCTGATCCAAACTCCCTCCTTTCTTATTTCTCCAATAACATGTAGTATATTTTCTCTCTCCTTTCACTCTGACTCTGCTGTAGGGTCACTGAGTGGCGCAGCAGACAGATCCCTGGTCCTGGTGCCAAGAAGCCCTGAGCCCCCATACCACCCCTTAGGCCCATAATCCACCTGGCCCTATGGTCCTGGGCAAGCCTTCCAATCCCAGCCCCTTGCAAGAAGTAAAAAAGAAAATGTGTGATATCTAACCTCTCTCCCCACATGGTCCATCCTCTCCTCCTTTATTCACATCCCTGTCGGGGGTCGGCCCTGACCGCCTGAGTGGATAGGACCTCCCCGAGAGTGAGGTCAGGCCAATCCAAAGAAGACACGGCTCCTTAAGGGGAGCAGTGGCTTCGCCTGGTTGGCCTGTGTCGCTTGCTCCAATCGGGTGGTAGGTTCTGCCCTCGGGGCGGATCAGGGTGGCAGCCCAGAACTAACTCCCTATATTAGCCATCACCCTGAGCTATTCGGGGGATCCCTCTGCACCTAATAAAACATATGCCTCCTGAAGACGTGTCTGCCTGAGTCCCTCCTCGCTGATCCCCGGGGGAGGGAAATACCAGGGAAGCCTGAAGCAGTGCCCACTGAGGAGCTCACTCGGGGGTCCGGGGAAGAAGACCCCGGACAGAACTGGCCCCCGAACAGGGACACCCGAAGACCCCACCGAGTGAGGTAAGCCTGTTTAAGTAAAAACAGAAGAGGCAGACACCCTAGGTCCACGGAACACCTAGAGGGAGTAAACATGGGCAAAGGAATGTCTAAGCATTTACAGCCAGAGGATTCAGGAGTATTAGCATGTCAAGTACATGCACTAGTAAAGACTCATGGCATAAGAGTCCGTATAAAAGAATGTAAGGATTGGGTGGAAAAAATATTGGTTGTCTCCCCTTGGGTCTCCCACACCGGCATTGACCCTCAGAAGTGGAGAGTGGTAGGAACTCAAATGTCCTCTTACAACACAGAAAAACCTGGCTTTCTAACGGACACAGACTTTGTAATCTACTCCGTGGTGGCCGCGGCCCTTGACCCGCAGCCCCCACAAGAAGCCGTGTCCGGAGAAACACAAACAGGACCCTCGTTACTGGGGGAACCTGAATGGCCCCCGCCCCCTGATGAGGAGCCTGACGATCCCAAGGAACCAGCCCCCAAGTACCCTTGGGAAGAACCGGCTGCCGCGAGTCGACCACCTGCCCAGGTACAAAGTGAAAGTAAGATTTTAGAACAAAAGTGCAAACATACAGAATGTCAAGGGATCTGCGGACAGGGTGCAGATGGCTGGAGGCACGCGCTGATAACAGGAAAGGAAGGGTCTGGGGCGACCGTCCCCAGCCAGGCACCCCGCCGGACTCGTTTACAGCAGGCCATTCATAAGGCTTTGGAGGATGGGGAGGAAGTAGAGGAAGAAGACCTAGACTATCTTACCTCCTCAGCAGCTGCTTACCCAGTATTTGTGCAAAGAGAAAACGGCCAACAGGTTAGAGTTCGCCGCCCAATACCGTATAAATTTATCAAAGATCTCAGAGAGGCAGTCCATAATTATGGGCCAGGATCTGCCTATGTAAAACGGCTCATAAGTTCTAACACTCAGACTGCTGCCTGGCTCCCCATGGATTGGGATGAAACTTTACAAGCGGTGTTAGAGTCATCACATTACACCACCTGGGCTGCCTACTGGCGGAGAGAGGCCAGGCTACAGGCTGAGATCATAGACCCAAATAATTCTGATTTAGTCACTAATCAACTCACTGGATGTGGCCAATTTAACACTGTGGAGGCTCAATTACAACTTTCAGAACCCATTGTTAGGGCAGTACAGATAGCAGGACTGAATGCCCTGAACAAACTGGCTCGAGCAGCTGCCACTCCCCTGCAACAGCTGAAACAAAGAACTAGGGAGTCTGCTGTAGATTTTATCAGCAGAGTGCAGACCACTGTGGAAGGGAAATTCGGGACAGGGAATGCAGCACAGCCTTTAATCATCCAGTTGATAAAGGGAGGGCTAACTCATTCAAAAGGCTTGCTAGCTACTCTGCCTGCTGACCCCTCCTTAGAGGAGATAATTGATAAGGCCCCCCCCGACCCTCTCCAAACCTCTATTAACCTCCTCGCTAATGCTTTACAAACCACAAGCTTAGTGCCTAGATCAAAGGGTAAAGGAAACTGTTTCCATTGCGGGAAGGCCGGTCACTTTCAAGCTGAGTGCCGTAATTCCCAGAAGAGTACAATGAAGTGCTTTGTCTGTGGTAAACCTGGTCATATAGCAAAGCGTTGTAGACAGAAAAATAAGAACCAGAAGTATAGCAATGATGGGCCGCAGGGAAACGGGAAGAGGGGTCGAGAAGCCGAGGGCCCGACCCCAGGGCTGATTTATTAAATCCCTCGGTTACTATTCCCCTCTCAGAGAGCACAGAATTGAGCCCATGGACTACGACTACTGTTAAAGCCTCCCCTAGGGACTTCCACCGTTTAGTGATTGGAACTGCTCTCGCTCCCCAGGTCATTGTCCACACACAGCTCCTAAGCCCAGGCCAGACTTCTATAACTGTTACAAATCCCCACCATTACCCAATAGAACTAAAAGGCGGTGAGCCTGTTGCTCTTGCCATCTCCCTCCCGTGGATAGATAAGGATTGGAGAGAACGTACCCATGAGGACACATTTGTGGCCTGGACACAGGCTATATCAGCCCACCGTCCCACTTTACCACTTATAGTGGGGGGGAGAGAGATTGTAGGTTTAATTGATACAGGTGCTGATGTCTCGGTCATATCCACAAAAGATTGGCAGCCCTGTTGGGAACTTTCAAAAACTCCCCAAGACATCACGGGAGTTTCAGGAGGAACTTTGGCGAAAAAAATCCCTAAGATTTCTAAAATGGAGAAGTGATGATGTGGCAGGGATCTTCCGCCCTTTAGTACTTCCTATTCCTATGTCCCTATGGGGGAGGGATGTTTTGCAAACTTTGGGCTTGTCTCTAACTACAGACACAGCTTTAAACCACTAGGGGTCACTGGAGGGCCGCAACCCATACCACTGACGTGGCGATCCAACAAACCAGTTTGGGTAGATCAGTGGCCCCTCACAAAAGAGAAATTACAGGCCCTTGCTAACATAGTACAAGGACTTTATCAGCTGGACAAGTAGAGCCATCCACCAGCCCATGGAATTCCCCAGTTTTTGTAATCAAAAAGAAAAGTGGCAAGTGGAGAATGTTAGTAGATCTAAGAAAGGTAAATGCCACTCTACAACCTATGGGTACCACCCAGCCTGGGTTGCCTTCTCCAGTTGCCATTCCAAAGACTTGGCCCATAACTGTTATAGATATAAAGGATTGTTTTTATAGTATACCCCTTAACCCTGTGGATAGGCAACGCTTCGCCTTTAGTGTATCTGCTGTAAATTATCAAGAACCTGCTCAGCGTTTTCAGTTTAAAGTCCTTCCCCAAGGCATGGCAAACAGTCCCACTCTATGTCAGGTTTATGTTGCACAGATTTTGATGCCCATTAGGCGAGAACACTCGGGAGCCATTATTATTCATTACATGGATGACATATTAATTTCTGCATCCCACCAGACTGTTGTCTCGCTTATTTTACAAAAGATTACCTCAGCCCTAGCAGCATATGGATTACAAGTTGCCCCTGAAAAGATACAAACAGAACCTCCCTACACATATTTAGGACATCAGGTATACAAGGATTTAGTGAAGAAATCTCCTAAGATTGATACAGCTCAAGTTTCTACATTAAATGACTTTCAGAAATTAATTGGTTCAATCCAATGGCTAAGGAATGTAGTTCCTATTTCTAATGATATGATGTATCCATTGTATAATATTTTAAAAGGCTCATCTGATTTGAACTCGCCTCGTACATGGACCCCTGCAGCCATGGAAGCTGTTACTCAGATACAGGACTTGGCATCCATATCAACTGTTGCCTGATTAGATCCAGCCGCTCCGGTTTATGTAACTCTGGTGTGTCATCCTTCATTGGGTAAGGCCGGAGTAGTGTTCCAAGTTACAGGTCCTTTACAATGGGTACATTCATCAAAACCCATTAAGTCTATACCCTCTAGGTTTGAAGTGGATGCACAACTCCTTTTGAAAGCAGCGGAAGCTGCAATCACTATTTTTGGTACCATTCCTATGTTACTGCTCCAGGAGGATCCTGCAATACTTACTCATCTAGCACAGAACTCCGAGGAGTGGGCCATGTTATTGTCTACTTATCCCACTTCTCAGGGCCATCCACCTCCCTCATTACGAGGATGGTTGCAACTCCCTTTGAAATATCCCTCCAACCCTGTAGTTCCTCAACCAGTACAGGGAGTCAATGTTTTTACGGATGCTACCAAACACCATAGAGCATCTATTTATATTCCAGACAGGAAGATATTGAAGGTGCTACAAACCCCATATACCTCAGCTCAAAAGAATGAATTGCAGGCCATTGTGATAGCCTTAGAACTGTGTGCTTATGAGCCTTTTAACTTAATCACTGATAGCTATTACTGCTTTGTCTTATTGCAACAGCTAGCTCTAGCAGATCTTTCTTTGTCCAATTCTGCAGTCATAGATCTTTTACACCAAGCACAATGGTCTCTCCTACACTGCTCTGACCCCCTCTATGTCTTACATGTCAGATCTCATGTGTCCACTTCTGGCCCAATCTACTCAGGGAATGCCATAGCTGACTCGGCTCTCCTTGACCCTGATATCAAAAGTGAGATAGTCATGTATGCAGATCCTTCTATTGTTCATGACACATTTCATCTCCCAGCAAAAACACTTGCACGGCTTTATGGTCTTCCTAAGGAAGAGGCACGTCGCATTGTCCGACAATGCAGGCATTGTGTCCCTTTCCGCCCTGCCCCGCTTGTACATGCCACCAACCCCCGGGGCCTGGCCCCTAATGACATTTGGCAGATGGATGTCACCCACTTTCAGGCCAGCCTAATTCATGTCACTGTGGACACTTTTTCTAACTTTATTATGGCCACTCTGCAGCCTGGTGAGGCTGTACGCCATGTGATTGCTCATTGTCTTCACTGCTTTGCCACCCACGGGATACCCCGGTTGTTAAAAACCGACAACGGCCCGGCCTATACCTCCTCTGCTTTTGCTCGCTTCTGCCACCAATTCGGTGTCACTCATGTTACCGGTATCCCTTACAACCCCACCGGTCAAGCCATCGTGGAGCGTGCCAATCAATCCTTGAAGCGCACTCTCATTAAACAAAAAGGGGGAGTGCGTGGTAGGCTCACTGCAGCCCAGGTAGCAACAGCAGTATTCACTAGGAATTATTTGATTGATAATGAACAAGGCATCACCCCTGCCATGAAACAGATGCTGTCAACATCAACACAGACACAAAAACCTGAACAACAAACACAAAAACATGATGAACAACAAACACAAAAACATGATAAAAAAGCACACTCGCAAAGTCTGACCACAGTTTGGTGGAGAGATGAGGAGGGTCGTTGGCACGGCCCTGCACAGGTTAGGGTGTGGGGAAAGGGATTCTTATGTCTCCAAACAGGTGAGAGAACACGCTGGGTGCCCGTCAAATGGACCAGGGCCTGTGAAGAGACGAAGGAAAAGATATCGGAGCAGAAGAAGGCAACGACCTAGCAGGACACGAAGAATTATGAAGGCACAAGCTCCTGTATGGCTAAGTATCATGGGTTTGCTATGTGGATTGCAACCCACCACCCCTCTTCCTTGGGGCAAGGGCGGGAAGTGGTACAATCTGACCTCTCCTATACGGAGGGCTGCTGATGAACGAGGAGAGAAATATTGGGCTGTTGCGAGGGGAGTACCATCCCTTCGTATAATGGGATGGGGGAGCCAGACAGTGCCATTAAAGTTGCATGGCAACGCCACCGTTGTGCTGGGCTTACATGAACACGGTACATTACCCATACCGATGGAAAGACCATTAAAGAAGCCCCTCACCCTGCTCTCCATTACCACGCCTATTTGTGTGGTAGCCCGTCCTCCACACGGGCTATGGCCAGGTGGGAACACCTCCTCTTCCCCAGATAACGGAACCTCTGTTAAGAACCATTGTATACCCTTAGAGCCATACAACAGCACAGAAACTCCGAGGCCGATTCCGGACCTGAACAACCATACTGCTGTGGTTAATCTTTCATTCATGGCCATTGAGCAGCACCCTCCGGAGAATTCCTCTTATTCTAATTCCACAGTGCCTTTGCATTCCCTACCACCCTGCCCAGTAGGCCACCGTTCGCAAGTATTCATACCTACGGTACCCTGCTCCACGGGCATCCCAAGACTAGGCCCGCTTGGGCTACCTAACAACACTGAGTTATGGTTTTGGGATGGACAGCAGAACCACACCACGTACACCATGAGACCCTCTCCCACTCCTGTTGCCTTACCGTATGGACAGATGCATCCCGACCTCTGGAAAATAGGAGCGGCCTTAGGGGGTGTGAACGCCTCTTTTCGCCTGTGGCCATGCCCTCGTAATGACACTGCCTGCCATGACTTTTCATTCCAACAATGGTATAATGTGTTTAAGACTCTTAACAGCTCTTGCCATCAAACCAAGGATGGCACGGACCGCTTGTGCTACTGGCTGAGCGCCACCGCGCACACCCCTCCGGACGCTCTCTTCCTTCTTTGTCCCCCTGCTAACCTGACTATTCAACAAAAAGGGGAATCCGCTGGTTTACCCCTTTTTAACATCACTTGTACTGACCCGATTTTTACAAATGTTTTACGGTATAATCATACTGGGTATGCTGTGTTCCTAGCTGTATCCCCTCCCTACCAACTCCTACCTGTCAAAGCAGAAGATTTTGCGTTGTCCCCCGCTGATTCTTTGGTGAAAAAATTGTACCGTGCAGCGTCGGGGGAAAAGTTGTTACGTACCAGGAGGGATGGGATCGGGGATGTTTTGGGTTTGGTGAACTTGGCTGTTGAGATGTATGAGGAATGGCAGATCCAGGAACTAGAGAGTGAGGTGACTATGTTAGCTTCTACTATCCAAACATTCATGACAAACCAGGTCTCCCTCTGGCATTACCAGCAACATGTTGACTCCCTTCTACAGAAGCAAATAGGAGCATTGGAAACAACAGTCCTCTGGTTAGGGGATAGACTGGCCCTTATGGCAGGGTACATGAAACTTCAATGCCATTATAAGTATCAGCCTCTCTGTGTGCTTAATTTGCCTGTAAATATGTCACAGTTTCCATCGGACTGGGGTAGAGTTAAACAGGCGTTACAGGGGGCGATGTTAGCCTACAACACCTCCAATGACATCCGCCAATTAGATATGCTGATAGCCCAGCTCAACAACATTTCCTCCCATTTCAGAGCTGAGTGGGATGATCAAGAAGACTCCTTTCTAAAATGGTTTACGGGTGCCCTCCACCTGAGATGGTTGTTTTCCTTCTTACCGGCTGTAGGAATGTTTATTGTGATTTGTCTCTTTTTCCCATGTATCCTGAAACTATTGTTCTTCATCTTTTCTCATTCTCTGGAGGCATTGAAAGCGGACCTCCTAGGCCCACGCCATCGCCGGGCTCGGGCAGCCCCTGTGTGATTACTGACCAAGCCGAGCCAGGGTGCTCTGCCTCCCCCCCATAAGCAGGTGGGGTGCTAATTGTGTTAAACAAAAAGGGGGAGTTTGTCGGGGGTCGGCCCTGACCGCCTGAGTGGATAGGACCTCCCCGAGAGTGAGGTCAGGCCAATCCAAAGAAGACACGGCTCCTTAAGGGGAGCCGTGGCTTCGCCTGGTTGGCCTGTGTTGCTTGCTCCAATCGGGTGGTAGGTTCTGCCCTCGGGGCGGATCGGGGTGGCAGCCCAGAACTAACTCCCTATATTAGCCATCACCCTGAGCTATTCGGGGGATCCCTCTGCACCTAATAAAACATATGCCTCCTGAAGACGTGTCTGCCTGAGTCCCTCCTCGCTGATCCCCGGGGGAGGGAAATACCAGGGACGCCTGAAGCAGTGCCCACTGAGGAGCTCACTCAGGGGTCCGGGGAAGAAGACCCCAGACACATCCCCACCCCTTCCCCCTGCTACCCCCTCCTTCTTACTCCAGATGTCTATACCCCATTGAGTATATTTGCTGTTTCCTCTCCTAGCCATCTCTGATGAGAGCAAAGCTTCCCTCATACCCCCTTGCCTCCCCCTTCCATATCATTGCAATACCTCATTGTAATAAAAAAATCTTATTATGTGAAATACCTTGGACTATTCCCCCCTCCTTTTTCTTTCTCCCATTCCATTTCCCTTTCTTCTGACTCCATTTTTAAACCATATTTTATCTTTGAATTTAGCTTTCTCCTGTGCTTCAACTATAAAAGCTCCCTCTACCTGCTCTACTAACTGAGAAGGTTCATATGAGTATTATCAGTGTCATTTTTCTATGCAGGAATACATGCAGTTCATCCTCATTAAGTCCCTCATATTTTCCCCCTGTCCTCCAATTTCCATGCTTTACCTGAGTGCTGTATCTGAAGATCAACCCCTCTGTTTAGCTCTGGCAATTCCAAAAGGAACATTTGAAATTCCCCTGGTTCATTGAAAGTCCATCTTTTTCCCTGGAAGAGAACATTTAGCCTTGCTGGGTAGTTCATTCTTGGCTGCATTCTAAGCTCTTTTGCCTTCCGGTATATTGTATTCCAAGCCCTACGAGCTTCCAGTGTAGGTGCTGCTAAGTCCTGTGTGATCCTGACTGCAGCTCCACGATATTTGAACTCTGTCCTTCTGGCTGCTTGTAATATTTTCTCTTTGACTTGGGAATTCTGGAACTTGGCTATAATATTCATAGGGGTTGGTTTTTTGGGATCTCTTTCTCTGGGGGATCGGTGGATTCTCTCCATTTCTATTTTGCCCTCTGCTTCTAGAATATCAGGGCAATTTTCCTGTAGTAATTCTTTGAAAATGATGTCAAGGCTCTTTTCCTGATCATGACTTTCAGGTATTCCAATAATTTTTTAAATTATCTTTCCTAAGTCTGTTTTCCATATCAGTTATGTTTTCAATGAGATATTTCACATTTTCTTCTCATTTTTCATTTTTTTTTTTGATTTTGAAGTATTGATTCCTGATTTCTGGTAAATTCATCAATCTCCCTGAATTCTATTCTTTGTCTGAAGGATTTGTTTTCCTCAGAGAGTTTTCTTATCTCTTTTTCCATCTGGCCAATTTTGCTTTTAAAAGCATTCTTCTCCTCAATAACTTTTTGAACTGTTTTATCCATTTGACATAAGCTGGTTTTTAGCATGCTTTTTTCTTCAGCATTTTTTTGGATTTCCTTGATTAAGCTGCTGACTTCATTTTCATGTTTTTCCTGCATCTCTCTCTTTTCTTTTCCCAGTTTTTCTTCCAAATCCCTCATTTGATTTTCAAAGTCTTTTTTGAGCTCTGTCATAGCCTGAGCCCAATTTCTGTTTTTCTTGGAGTCTTTAGATGTAGGAGCTTGTGCTTCCTCATCTTCAGACTGAATATTTTGATCCTTTTTGAGCTCATTTGCAAAATATTTCTCAGTGGTGTTCCTCTTATTTCTCTGCCTGCTCATTTTCCTAGGCTGGGCCTGGTTTTGGGGTGCTTCCTGAGCTTTTGGGAAACTCCCACAAGTGTCTCAGTGTGTGAGGCTCTGTCCTCCCTCCTGGTCTGTGAATGACCATAAGCTCCCCCCTCTGCAACAGGGCGAGGTGGAGGGGACCTGTTGTTCTGTGGGGGGGGTAGACTTCGATCAGGACCTGAATGTGGTCAGAGACCGAGTCCTTTTCCAGGGTAGAGGACAGAGTTCTTTAGTCTCTCTCTTCACTCCCCTCCCTCAGCTCAATGGGCTCATGCTCTGGAGGCTCCTGCTTACTGGCTCTGCCTGCTTCTGTTTCTGGGTCTGGGATGCTGAAAGACCAAGCTGCTGGCTGTGTGCCCTGAGGGCTGGGCTCCACGTGCTCCCTCTGGCAGAGGTCCCCTGCTGTTCCCCCACTTTGTGCCCAGTGCTCCCCGGGGTGCTGCGCAGGAGACTCTCCCATTGCTGTGAGCCCCGGCTCCCAGCACCCTGGGGCTGCCTCTGGGAGGCTGAAATTCTTTCCCTCTGGTGGGCCACCCCTCTGGTGGGCCAGCCCTCTGACCCTGGGGAGCAGAGCCTTTCTGCTGTTTTCTGGGTTACCTTGAGTAGGAGAACTGCCTCACTGGGTCCCTTTGTGGGTTCTGTCTCTCAAAAGTTTAGAGTCCTTAGTTTATGAGTTTTATCAGAGAGCTCCTGAGACTCGATCCCTTCTTGTCACCATCTTGGCTCTGGCCCCCGAAGTTGTTTTCTTTACTGGATTTTTTTCCCATGTGATCGATTCTATTTTAAAGGTGTTTTCTACAGTAAAATTTTTATGCTTCCTTTTCCAAGTTTTAATTAATTTTTCCTCTTAATTCTCTTATGTATCTCTTACTTCTTTTCCATTTTTTTCTTCTAATTCTCTTACTTCATTCTTGAAATTCTATTTGAGATCCTTTTTTAGACTTTGGGGGCATGAGGCTAATTCATTTTTCTCTGCAGACTTTACATATAAACGATTTTTCACTGTTATCATATTCTGAACTTGTGCTTTACTCTTCCCTGTCACCATAGTAGTTTTCTGTGTTAAGGGTTCTTTTTATTATTTTAAGTTTAACTCTGCTCCTGGGACATAAGGTGCACTATCCCAAATTATTTGCTCTGGCGGGGGCAGGAATTTCTTCATTGGTTTTCTCTGCCAGGGGCTGGTGTCTTGCCTACTTTGCTACGATGGCCTGATTTAAGGGCCATTATTATGCCCTGGGTTCCAGGACTGGCAATTTGTCTATTGCAGTAGGGTTGGAAGCCTCATAGTTGACCTGCTGTGTCACTGACCTATTGAACCAGGAGTCTCAGTTGCTGATCTTGGTTGTGGCTAAATATCATCCTCTGACTTCTTGAGACACTGTTTTGCTAGGTTGCACTCCCTTTATACCGAAGTGAAACAGACTTATCAGGCATGTAGTCATTCTAAGTTATCTTAAGCTGGAAATTGCTTTCACTCCTTCTTATGAATTCTGTCACTCTAGAATTCTGTTAGAGGTTTGATTTGATGTTGTCACTGAGGGAAGCTGGGGAGAGCTCATGCAACTTCTTGGCTTCTCTCCAACATCTTGGCTCTGCCACCTCTAATCTGAGTTCTTAAATTATGTCCTTAGCCTTAAAATTAATATAATTCCTTGGTATTCATATTGGTTTTCTGAGCATAGAGTATAGATATAGTTGTGGTTATGATATAATAACCCATTGTTTTGTGATTTGGATGCTGCCTTCCTTAAATAGTACGTCACTGAATTTCTTAACTAGTTTTATTATCTAGCTAATTTTATTAACTCTATGAAATACTTGAGTAGTTCATGAATTGTTTTCCTCTTTAAACCACTATTCCATGAGCCATTTCTGATGAGAATGAAAGCTCATTCATTCCTCCTTGCCTTCTCTCATTCCACTGCACTGTAAAAGCTTTTTCTTGACTCAAATGTGAACTATCTTAGCCCCTTCTTCCCCTCCTTTCTCTTTCTCCCAGTACTTTTCTTCATTGCCCATTGACTCCAACTTTTTACTATATTATACCATTATTTTCAGCTCCTTCCTGTGCCTTGTCTATATATGCTCCTTCTAAATGCTCTTATAAATGAGAAAGGTCACATGAGTTATCAATATCTTCTTCCTACTCAGGAATACAAACAGTTCAACATCATTAAGTTCCTCATAATTACTACTTATCTACACCCTCTATGGTTTACCTGAGTTCTATACTTGGAGATCAAACTTCTGTTCATCTCTGGTTCTTTCAATAGGAAAGTTCAAAAATCCCCTTCTTCATTGAAAGTTCATATTTTCCCCTAAAAGAGAAATTTCAGTTTTTCTTGGTAGTTGATTCTCGATTGTAAAGCAAGATATTTTGCCTTCCGGAATATCATATGCTAAACCCTATGAGCCCTCATTGAAGATGCTGCCAGATCCTGTGTAATCCTGACTATAGAACCATAGTAATTGAATAGCTAGTTTCTGGCAAATTTTAACATTTTCTCTTTGACTTGGGAGTTCTGGACTTTGGATATAAAATTCCTGGAGGTTTTTCTTTTGGGATCACTTTCAGCAGGTGATCGGGGAATTCCCTCAATTTATATTTTATCCTCTGCTTCTAGGATCTCAGCAGTTTTGCTGCATTATTTCTTGAAAAATGAATTCTAGGCTCTTTTCCTGGTCATGACTTTCAGGTAGTCCAATAAATTTGAAATTATCGCTTTTGGATCTATCTTGGAGGTCAGTTGTTTTTCCAGTGAAATATTTCACATTTTCTTCTAATTTGGTATTTTTTTGGTGCAATTTTATTTCTTCCTGAGTTCTCACAAAGTCATCAGCTTCCTTTATTTCCATTTTGCATTCAAAGGAGTTATTTTCTACAGAGTGCTCTTTTTATTACTTTTCCAGTTGTCCAATTCTGCTTTTTATGGCATTCTTCTGAATTGCTTTTTGTGTTGCTTTTTTCCATTTGGCCTAAATTTGCTTTTTAACATATTATTTTCTTCAGTGTTTTCTTTAACTAAGATGCAGACTTGGTTTTCATGATTTATCTGCATTGTTCTCATTTCTCCTCCCATTTTTTCTTCCACCTTCCTTAATTGTTTTTCAAAGTCTTTTTTTGAGCCCATCCAGAGCCTAAGTCCATTTTCTATTTCTCTTGGAGGTTTTGAATATAGAATCTTTGATTTTGTCATCATCTAAATGTGTATTTTGATCCTCCATGGGACCAAAGTAATTTTCCATGATCCAATTCCTCTTTTCCTGTTGTTCATTCATTTCCTCAGCATGACTGATGTACCATAGTTCCAAGGCTTTGGGTGGTTTGAGGGACAACCTATAGGGATTTTAATTACTCCAAGGTTTTCTGAGAGGCTCTGACTGCTCTCTTGCCTCTGTTCAGCCCTTCCCCTCTGCCCTGGAGCTGTAAGGATGGTTCCTGCTTGGCTATGGTGGTATGGGAGCCCAAACTGCAATCTGGATTTGAGTGTGGGCAAATAGCTTGAATCTTTCCCCAGTAAGATCAGAGAGACCTCTGCAGTCTCCACCAACCCACTTACTGTCTATGGGCTGAGAGCACTGGACTTGCTGGGTGGCCCTGCTTACTCCTACTGCAGTTTCTCACTGCAGGGTTGCTCTGAGACTGGAGCTCTTACTTTCCAGACCTGCATTTACTATGGTGCAGCAGAGTTCTATCACTACCCCTTTCAACTGTTCTCAATGATTAAACAGCACCCTTTGCCATGGACCCAGTTGCCTGACCCAGCTGTGCTATGCTGAGGCTGTGGCTGATCTGGGTCTTTTTCTAACCCCTGGTCCTGATGGAACAGAGCTGTCCCAAACCTGTGCCTTCTAAGTTGTCTTGGACTGGGCAATTGTATCACTCAGTCTTTCTATGGATTCTTCCCCTCTAACAAACTGATTTTTTCCCCTCTAGATTTCGGCTAGAATCATAATTTGATGGCCTTTGGATGTTTGGGGTGAACAAGTTTTAGGGAATTCCTGCCTTCATGCTGCCATCTTAGTCGCACCCCTGATGTTAATGAACTTTTTATTTGGGATATTTACTAATATATTATGATAAAAATAGTTGCTAGTAAACCATCTTTCAGTCAAGTCATACTTGGAATCATACATATATACAAAGCCTAGAAAAATTAAAATAAAATTTAGAGTACAGTTCTTGAGAGTCATTTTTCCTAGAAATCCTTTTCCTCTCTTTGTGAAAACTTCTTGAAGTTCTTTTTATGCATGGTATTATTTTCTGCTCAAATCCTTATATAGATCAAAAGCTTCCTTTTGTTCATGTCTAGTTTAATCTCTAAATACTGCCGCTGCCACAACCATTCCAAGATTACTGATAGAATCCTAGGAAGAAGAAATCTAAATCCCTTTACCCTCAGAAATTGGGAGGGAAGACAGGAAATGTTCCTCTCTTTTCATCTACTTTTAGAAAAAAATTCCTACTCAAGAGCTTGACTGAAACTGCTCTTTCTTGATTGAAATGTCAGAATCTAAACTCACTTATAATTTTATATACATCCCCTTGATGGATTGATTTATTTAATAAGAGGTTTTTATCTGATAAAAAAGTACCAGGACAATACTATTTTACAAGTTGCTTTAAGCAACTGATTCACTTAATTCCTGTTCTTATACATGCAAAATGATAATATTAACTACTGGACTATTTATCACAGAAGACCAAATGATGAGATATATATAGATAGACAGACAGATAGATATAATCTATCTGTCTGTCTATCTATCTATCTATCTATTGGAGAGAAAGTCCTATGTAAATGTGGGCGGCTATCAATCTATTATTCACCTCAGAATATTTTTGACATGTATTAGAATGAATTCCTAAATTATTGTTAAGCAGGGACATGTAAATTCACTAAAGACTTGGCATAGATACCAGTTCCAACTAAAGCTGAAGGGATTAAAGATATTGGTGACTGTTGTACCTCACTCCTGAAGATGATCAAAATGATATCAATATGTTAGAATTAAGTTACAATGTGTTTGACTGTGACTGAGCAGACAAACAGGAAGGAACCTTGAACACTCCAGCACAGGTTGAGAATAAGAAGTGCAAGAATCCACTCCTATTGCTCATATGGAATATTTTTTTGCAACTTTTGATAGAGCATTCAAATTTTTAAATAAGCAAAAAGGGAGAAACTATGGAACAATGCCTCAGGATATATGAACGTGGTTTGTGTTGACATAACTGGAATTGTGTTTATTTCTGAGACATTTAAAGACCTTGAAACTTAAGCACGAGGACTTCTGGCCAAGATGGCAGAGAAAAGGCAGGCACTATGCTAAGGTCTCCTGATCTTCCCTCATATATAATATGAAACAAACCTCTTAACAGAAATTTAATCAACAAAACTCCAAAAAGAACCTAGGAGAAGAACATCACCTCAAGGTTTGTCTTTCAGGAATCATGGGTGACCCATGGTAGAGATCAGAAATCCTGCCAGGACAGGGGGAGAGCTGCACTAACTTAGGTTCAGCCACAGAGGCATTGACTGTGGGAGCCACTGAGCCAACTGGGGCATGGAGGCTTTAGTAGTAGGACTGATGGTCTGGGGCACTCTGTCAGAGCTGGGAGGCAAGTTCTAGTGTGGAGAGCAGACATTGACCTGCTGGGCTTCTCTGGACTGGAGGCCTTCAGATTCCATACATTCATTTCAACTGTACCATCTTCCCAGAACAAACACAGTAACAGCACCCCCCCTCCACCAAGTTCAGTCATGGGCAGCAGAGCTCCCTCAGCTGAAGAAGGAGAATAATTACCTTGTTCCAGGGCATAGCCCAAACTGTGCAAAGATAAAAGTATCCAGAAGCACCACCCACCCTCTCCAGGTCAAGGGAAAGGGCTTCAAATCACTTCAGAGACTTCTGAGAAAGCAATCAGCAACCCCTACTAGCCAGCTCACTTGGAGTTTCTAAAGCCAATGATCAAAGCCTCTACCACTGCCTACTGGATGACACACTCAGAGTTATTGAACCCAAGCAGTAAAGCCTCTAGGGATCTCAGAACCAAACTTCTGTGAATCAGTTCCTCTTGCAATACAAGATCTCAGGAAAATGAAGAAAGTACAGCAATAAGGGGGTTCCACAGAAAACTACCTAGAAGTTAAAGACCCTAACTAAGAGAGATCTAAAAACTCTTAGAAGAATATGATTTAGGGGCATCTGTATGGCACCATGGATAGAACAACGGTCCTGGAGTCAGGAGTACCTGAGTTCAAATCCGGTCTCAGACACTTAATAATTACCTACCTGTGTGGCCTTGGGTAAGCCACTTAACCCCATTGCCTTGAGAAAACCTAAAAAAGGGATATGATTTAGTATCCAGCACAGAAAGACCTCCTTGAATAAATCAGGAAGGAGTTTAAAAATCAACTGGAAAATTTGGGAAATAAAATTAATAGCTTGCAACAAAAAATAATTACTTGGAAAATACAATTGGACAAATGCAAAAAAGGAAAATAAATCTCTCAAAATCTCATTTGGTCAGATGGAAAACTTTCAAAAATATAACTGACCAATTGAAAAAGGGGTCACAAAAGGTAGTTGAAGAAAATTCTTCTCTAAAAAAAAGAATGGAGTCTGTGGAAACTAATGACTTCATGGGACAACAGGAATCTGTAAAACAAAACCAAAAAATTGAAAAAAATAGAATAAAATGTAAAATATCCCATTTGCAAAACCACTGACCTCAAGAATAGAACTAGGGGAGACAACTTAAGCATCATTGGTCTCCCTGAAAGTATTGAAGAGAAATAAAGCCTGGACTGAATATTGCAGGATTTAGTGATGGAAAATTGGCCTGACAGCATGGAACCAGAGGGAAAGATAGTTATTGAAATAATGCATCAATCCCCTCTGGAAAGGGATCCTCTGGAATCCCTCTGGAAAGGAATATTATGGCAAAATTCCAGAAATATCAGGTAAAAAAGAAAATCCTGCAAGCGGCCAGAAACAATTTAGATATGAAGGAGCCACAGTAAAGATTACACAAAACTTGGCTGCATCAACATTGAGGGATTGAAGGGTGTGGAATGGAATATTGTGAAAAGGAATAGAGCTTAGAATGAAGAAAAGAATTCACTTTCCATCAAAACTGAACCTTCTCTTACAGAGGATAAGATGACAATTTAATGAAATAGGAGACTTCCAACTTTTCCTGATGAAAAGACCATAGATTAATATAAAATTTGGATTTCAAACCTGAGACTCAAGAGACACATCCTTTTGCTATGCAAAAGGATGAAACTGGCTATATCCCTGTCTGGGAGGAAAAAGTCTCATAACTCTCAAGAATTACAAATCTTATTATAGAGACTATACTTACTCAGAAGTGATGGACACTCATGAATTTTCTGTGACTCAGATAGAATGATTTCAAAACTATACCTCCTTAAAAAGGGAGACAGTAAAGTTATGAGAGGATAGAGGAGATTGAATGGGGTAAATCAAATTAAATAAAGAGGTACAAAGGACTTCTTGAAATAGAGGGAAAGAAGGGAGGAAGTGGGAAGCACATGAATCTTCCTCTCATGAGACTTGGCATAAAGTTAATATGCATATAATCAGTTAAGTTGAAAGGGGGAAATGGGATGGAGGAGGAAAGGGGGAATTAACACAAGTAAGGGAAGTAAGAAGGGACAAAGGGAAAGGGGAAAGAAAGGGGAGGGAATTTGATATAGTTGGGCAAACATACTGAAGGTGGTGGTATTGAGCAACAAAATATTAAGGAATATAGATAAAATGAAAAATGGGGAAAAATGCAAATGGGGGGAAGATAGCATGGAGGGCAATACAGTGTTATTATAACTTTGAATGTGAATGGGATAAACTCTCCTTTAAATGAAAGTGAATAGAAAAGTGAACCAAAAACTAGAATCCTGCAATATGTTGCTTACAAGAAACTCCTTTGAAGCACAGAAAAACATATAGAGTAAAGGTAAAAGGTTGGAGCAAAATATATTTTGCTTCAGCTGAAGTGGAAAAAGCAGGGGGTAGAAAACTTTATGTTAGACAAAGCAGCTGCAAGAATAGATCTCATTAAAAGAGATGAGGAGGGAAATTATATCCTCTGAAAAGGTACCATAGACAATGAAGTAATTTCTTTTTTTTTAAGATATCTGTTTTTTTTCCTTAAATTAAGGGTAATAGTCCTTGAACTTTGTTCTCACTCTGAGGCTCTTGATCTGGATACAGATGGTATTCTCCATTGCAGACAGCCCAAAACTGTCCCTGGTTGTTTCACTGATGGAACAAGCAAGTCCATCGAGGTTGAACATCACCTCCATATTGTTGATAGGGTGTACAGTGTTTTTTTGGTTCTGCTCATCTCACTCAGCATCAGTTCCTGCAAATCCCTCCAGCCTTCTCTGAATTCTCATCCCTCCTGGTTTCAAATAGAACAATAGTGTTTCATAACATACATATACCACAGTTTGCTAAGCCATTCCCCAATTGAAGGACACTTACTTGATTTACAATTTTTGCCCCCACAAACAAGGCTGCTATGAATATGTTTGTACAAGTGATGTTTTTACCATTTTCATCATCTCTTCAGGGTGTAGACCCAGTAGTGGTATTACTGGACCAAAAGGTATGCTCATTTTTGTTGCCCTTTGTGAGTACACAGGCTATTCTAACAGCCATGACACAAATCATGTCCAAGTAAACCGCCACCTAGACAGTCTCAGGAGCTGGCTTGCCGCCCTGAGACATAAGGTGAGCTGGAGTCCTTGGGAGCTGGACATTCTGCCCTACTGTCCAAGGGCACTAGACACAGCTGTACCTTATCATCTCCTCCCTAACATACCCTCCTACCCTGTAATGTAAGAAGCTGCGTATACACATCGCTTGCACCCCCTAACCATTACCTCATTATTCTTTGTTCTACCCCGGAAGACCTAACAGTATATATGTAATAGCTAAGCAATAATAAAATTGAGCTGCAGGCATAAGGTAGTAGTGGCTTGACTGCTTATTCTCAGCTTTCCTCCTGGAGGGAGGTCGCCGCTCTGGGCCCCAAGGAAGCAAGCCACAACAAATGGTGCCGAAAACCTGGGATCCCCCTCTGAAGAACTCTTCAGACTCGCACTCCTCCTTGCTGGCCAAGATAAGTGCCCCATTTGGGCTGGTCTCTCGACAGCCCCCTGCCCCAGCGGCCCCAAGGCTATTAGAGCCCCTGTAGTCCCTTATCCTAATGGGGAATCTTCCCCCTTCTTCCCAAGATACGCAAGTACGGGTTCTTAAACAACTCCTAAGTTCCTGTCACCTGAAATGCACTGAAAAAGAATGTAAGATAACACTCCAGGTGGTTTTGGCTTTGGCCCCCTGGATTGAAACTGGTCACATCCTGGATCCTGATGTTTGGGGGCGTGTTTTGATACTTGCCTGCAGAGCTGAGGTCTGTGGTGACTTTTCTCCCCCTCTGCCCTTCTATCCTATTGTCACTGCAATACCTGTCTGCCTTTCAGGGAGAGAGGAAAAGCCTCATGATATTTTACAGGCAGCTTTAGATGTAGAAAAGGCCAGAGCAGAGAGCCCGTGCCCCACCTCACTAAGTTCTGCTATGAGGGCACTCAAACTGATAAGAAATCTACTTGGCCCCCTCCTCCTAAGCCCTCCCTGGATCCTCCGCCAGACAACCCCCCCCCCCCAAAGCCTCCTCGTCTCTACCCTGAGTTGCCTCGGGGAGATGACTGGATCCAACTCCCCTAACACTCTCCCCCAGAGCCACACTGGACACACAATAAAATCCCCGACAAGCTCATTGATGATAACCCCTGGGGCCTGAAACATCAAGATGCTTCCCCTGGCCCCTCAGCACCTACTAATGACTTCATGGAACCCTGCCAGATGAGAGATTCCTGCTGGGGTGCATTTTCCCCCAAGTCAGAACCTTTCACTCAGGCTTTCCCAGTTAACTTTAACCCTACCCCACAAAGACCCTTAAGGTGGTATCCCACAGATGCTAAGGTCCTGGAAAGGATGAGGAAGGTCGCCAGGGAGGAAGGCCTTAATAGCCCCTACTTGCAAAGCATGTTAGACACTTGGAGCATTGATCTTAATTGCCCAGGGGACTATAAACAACTCATGTGGACCCTTTTAACCCCTGGGGACTTTCTCATGTGGAAGGCAGCCTTTTATGATGAATGTGAACAACAGGCTGAGTGCAATAGTCACACTGGTGTCCAGCTAACCTTTAACATGTTGGCAGGGGAAGGGACCTTTAGTACTACAAACATCTAGTCCCAGGGTCCCCCAGAGTACTTTGATCAGGTCAGGCTCTGTGCACTACGGGCTTGGAGTTGCACACCACGATCAGGCCCCTCTAAAGAGCCCTTGCGCAAACTCATCCAAGGACTGACAGAGCCCTTTTCTGATTTCGTTGCTAGGGTCCAAGAGGCTGTTGAATTTAAAGGAGCAGCCCATGCCCTTACTAAAGAACTCATTAAGGAAGGCTGCTTCCAGGAATGTCGGAGGCTGATCGATCTTTCTAAATCCATGCACATAGAAGATTGGGTTTTAGCCTGCCGGGATGTGGGGTCTATGACCCATCAAGCCTCCTCCCTAGCTTGAGCACTAGAGACCTTGCAGATACAAGTTCAGAGTGCACAGACAGAGAACCAAGACAGGAAATGTTATGCATGTGGGGGAACAGGCCACCTAGCATGAGAATGTGCTAATCGGCAGCTCCAATTCCCTGGTGCTACCCCCTGCCCTCACAGGCAAGGAAGCCAAGGACACCCTGCCCCAAATGTAAGAAAGGCCTTCATTGGGCTAAAGACTGTTGTTTGGATCTCGCTCTCCCTCCTCCTTCTGCCTCGGGAAATGGGATGTGGGGCAACCCTCAGCCCCACGCCTAAGAGGGAACGACATCCTCTGGACAGCACCCATTCAACTTGGGCAGCCCAGAATGCCCCTAAAATTGGCCGGGTCAGTTTCTACTGGGGTCATTGACACAGGAGCTGACACCACTGTTATCCCTGCCAATCAGGCCCCCAGTGAATGGCCCACTGAAAAAGGACCCACCATCATGGGAGTCTGTGGGGAAATATCCACTCAGATGCTATCCTGAGACCTCTGATGGGAGGACTGGGAAGGTCATTCAGGATCCATCTGACCCCTCCTGGTACCAGGTGCTCCCCATGTCCTTTGGGGAAGGGACCTCCAGAAACAGATGTGTCTCCACATATCCGCTGATGTCTCTACCGGTCACCCCCAATTCTAGAGGCCACTGCTCCGCCCCTGCCATCCTTCCCTCCTTGCCCCCCGCCTACCCCAATGCAATGGAAGGATGAGACCCCCTTATGGATGGATCAGTAGCCTTTACGTACTATTAAATTGACTGCCCTCTGCTCCCTTGTCTCGGAGCAGCTTTCCTTGCGACACATTGTTCATTCCACCAGTCCCTGGAACTCCCCGATTTTTGTTATCCCAAAAAAGACACCAGGAAAATACCGTCTCTTACATGACCTCTGGGGACCCAACAGCCAGCTGGTCCCCATGGGCCCATTACAGCCAGGTCTCCCTCACCCATCAGCTATACCCAAAAACCAACCTATTTTTGTCATAGACATTAAAGACTGCTTTTACAGCATTCCCCTGCATCCTCAGGATGCTCCCTGCTTTGCTTTTTCTGTTCCTGCTACAAACTATGAATCTCCAAATGACAGCTTTCATTGGGTGGTTCTGCCTCAGGGCATGGCAAATAGCCCCACCCTTTGTCAGACTTACTTTGCTGCAGCCCTCAAACCCATCTGTACCTACGCACATCTAACCTGCATCCACTACATGGACGATATATTATTGTCCCACCCCTCTCAAGCCACCCTTAAGATGATAGAGGCCTAGCTTATAGAGAGCCTTTCTAATTTTGGCCTGCAGATAGCTCTGGATAAGATTCAGAGGCACCCCCGCCCATTTACCTACCTGGGTGAATTCTTCCTCAGCCCTCTTAGGCCAGCCAGTCATTACCATTCCAAAGACCCTCCCTCTTACTTCCCTTCAGGAGATTTGTGGGAACATTAACTGGTTTCCCCCCTCCCTGCCTGTCTCCACTAAAGACTTGCAGCCTCTCTTCAACTGCCTTAGAGGCTCCCCTGATCCCTCTAGCCCCTGTGTGCTGACCAGAGAGGCCATGGCAGCCATTGACAAAGTGAACTCGGCTTTACGTCTAGCTACCATCTCCCAAAGGGACCCTCACAAACCCTTCTCCCTGATTGTCTTTCCACACATTGCCCTCCTCTCGCAGAGTGCACCCCTGCTTTGGATACACTTATCACGGTCCTCTCTTCCCCGTATAGCCTCACTGGTGTTGTCCTTGGCTCATCTCACCCTAAAGGGTCGGAAGGCTGCCAAAGTTCATTTTGGAACCGACCCTGAGGAACTTGTCCTCCCCATACCCCTTCCCCATATCCCTCACTGCTTTTCTGACTCCCCTGATCTCGCCTTGGAACTCTTGGGCTTTATGGGGTCTGTTGGTAACCATTACCCTCCCTCTCCTCTCCTCAAGGGGATTTCAGCCCTCCCTGTCAGCACACTCCCCTTCTCATTTCCCTCCCCTCGACCCATTCCACAGGCTTATGTAGCCTTTACAGATGCAAACAGAAAGCACCTGGGCTATGTTATCTACATAAATGGCTCTGTTTTGTTCACTCACAAGAGCCCTCACACCCAGTCTGTGCAATGGGGAGAACTGCAGGCCCTGGCCTTGGTCCTTGCCCTCTTCCCCTCCGATCCCATCAACATTTTCAGTGACAGTGCTTACGCTGTGCAGCTTTCTAGCCTCCCCTTTGCATCCCTGCCCCCAGAAGAGGCCGACCTCATCTCTGCTCTGATGTATTCCTGCCAGTCACTTATACACAGCAGAGCAGCACCGTGGTTCCTCTCCCACATCCGCTCACATACCGGGCTGCCAGGCCCCTTGTTTGCAGGCAACAGTCTACAGGCAACTACCCCCTCTGACCCCCTGCAGCAGGCAAAGGAGTTCCACCACAGGTTTCATTTGTCCCCAGCATCCCTTCACCATCTTTACCCTGATCTAACCATGGAGGCATGCAAACACCTCTCTCTACAGTGCAGTAAGTGTGCACCCTTTTTACCCCTCGGCCCACTCACTAGGACAGGAGTCAACCCTCGCGGACTCCGACCCAACTCTTTGTGGCAGGCTGATGTCAATCATCCTTTTGGCCAGCACAAATACATATTTACTTGTATTGACACTTTTTCTCACTTTCTTTTTGCTGAAGCCATTACTTCTGAAACTTCCAGAGCAGTTGTCACTGCTTTGATGTCCACCTTCTGCACCCTAGGGGTCCCTCACACTATAAAAACAGATAATGGCCCTTGCTTTACCTCTTCCCCCTTTGCCGCATTTTGTTCCTAGTGGAAAATTAAACATGTCACGGGAATCCCTCACAACCCACAAGGCCAGGCAATTGTTGAATGGGCTCACGGCAAGTTAAAGAACATTCTCCTAAAACAAAAAGACAGTGATGCCCACAACTGGCGTGGCCTGAAAATTGCCCTGCACAGGGCCCTCTTTACTATGAACTTTCTGACTTTTGATTTTGAAGGGTTTTCCCCTTCCTTTAAACACTGGGGGGCCCTGTTCCCAGCCACACCTCTGCCCATGGTTCACTGGAAGGATCCTATTTCTAACAAATGGAGGGGACCTGACCCTATCCTAACACAAGGGAGAGGGTTTGCTTGTACTTTTCCCCACAGATTGCACTGCCCCACTGTGGATTCCCAACCATTTGATCCGACCTGCCTCTCGAGATGACACCCCACATCTCAGCCCTCACCAAAGAGATGCAGAGAATGTCGCTGAACAACAGTAGATGAGACCCAAAATGCAGAGGGAGGGGAAGGAGGAAATTTCCCCAACCTCCCACAGTGCTCCAGTACCAGCTCCTCACCTTGGCAAAAAGAGCAATGGACTTTAAACCCAGAGGACACTTATCTCTTCACCATCTCCTCATTACTATGCTGTTCCTGCTGAATACCCCCAAAGTACAGGCCACCCCCCGATGGGCACTTATCCCTTCCCCCCCCTAATTCTTTTAGCCATAGATTATGATGCATCTCTCTTCCCTTCACTCTTTGCCAGTAGTGGAACTGTGGGTCTCCCCGCACTCTCACCAGAAGAGCAAGCAGCTACACCATTTCCCGGGACTCTTAATGTTTCCAATTCTGTTGGTTTCACCTTTAATTGGTCCTTAGCACACCCATACTGGGTCCTGCTATCCTGCTCATTTCAAGGGTACCTTTTTGCTTTTGACTCTTCTGACATAAGATTCCCAGCTGGAAGTCTATGGGGATACAATGGTACTGGTGTGTGCTGGCCCAAGGATTTTAGAACACTGTATACTAGACCACCCCAAATTCCACACTCCCCTCCCTGCCCTCTTCTCCCTAACATTGGACATTTCCCCTGGTTCTGGTCTCCACAGATCCCCTGGGCCCCATGCAGAGGCCCCTACACATTCTGTATTGGTTCTCAGCTCAGTATCTATTCTGCTTTAGATGAGATTGGGGCACCCCCATTGAGATATATACATATACAAAATACACCGCCCTGTCTCAGGTCCCTCTGTGCGGCCCTTCAGCCTGCATAGACATTAGACCTCTTTTTTTCATGAGAGGGCTTGTCTGGTATAATGGGACTTGGGAAAAAATGGACCCTAGTGGTTCAAGCTAGCACTGGTTGAGCCTACAATACAGCCAGAAAAATCAGTATTTTTACACAGTCAGGCCTATCTCACACCCCCATTTTTCTGGGTAGCTACCAATCTGATCCCTGACCACTCTGATATCCTGAACTGCTCCAGTAATAATTCTTGCTTTCTTACCTCCTGCAACCTGCCTGATGCTGACACACACGTCCTGGTTCATACACCCAGGTATCTATGGATACCTGTAACCACTGATGGGTGGACTCAGCAAGTTACAATCTATCACAGGGAATCCCAAGCCATTGGCCTACTTACCCTGCTCATAGCATCCCTTGTTACATTTATAGCTTCTGCAGCCACCTCTATAGCCACCACCCTTGCCACCACCCCACGGCTGGAGGACATAGAGCACATGTCCAGACAAATGCCTGGAATCTTTCACCAGCAAAATGAGGTTAATAATCTCCTGAGAGGAGCTATCCTTAACCTAAACCAACAGCTAGCCCTCACTAATGAACGAATCTCTTTTGTAGAACAGCAAATTAGGACCATGTGTGATGCAAGATATACCTCCTTTTGTGTGATACCATTCCTTGTAAAAAACCTTTCCCATGCTCAAACTCTCCTCAATATGCAGCTTTCCTCCCAGGGGGACTCCCACTTGCAATCCCTGCTTGCCAACATGACATATAAGGTCCTAGACTTCAATGACATGGTCATCCGACCACAACTAGATAGTGATTCCATAGACATGCTCTTGCGTGATTTTTTTAGCTGGACTTCCCCAACCAAAATTGTTCTTGGGGTTCTCATTCTTATTTGTCTATTACTCCTCCTCTGTTCTTTGATTAACTGGCACAGAGCTGCAAAAGCCCTCATAGGCTCTGCCATGACTATCCAGGCCCTCCAGGTCCTAAATGAAAAACAGGGGGGGAGATGTGGGTACACAGGCTATTCTAACAGCCATGACACAAATCATCTCCAAGTAAACCACCACCTAGACAGTCTCAGGAGCTGGCTTGCTGCCCTGAGACATAAGGTGAGCTGGAGTCCTTGGGGGCCAGAGTCCTTGGGAGCTGGACATTCCACCCCACTGACCAAGGGCACTAGACACAGCTGTACCTTATCATCTCCTCCCTAATGTACCCTCCTACCCTGTAATGCAAGAAGCTGCATATACACATCGCTTGCACCCCCTAACCATTACCTCATTATTCTTTGTTCTACCCCGGAAGACCTAACAGTATATATGTAATAGCTAAGCGATAATAAAATTGAGCTGGAGGCATAAGGCAGTAGTAGCTTGACTCCTTATTCTCAGCTCCCCTCCTGGAGGGAGGTCACTGCTGTGGGCCCCAAGGAAGCAAGCCACAACAGCCCTTTGGGTATAGTTCCAAATTTCTCTCCAGAAAGATTGGAGGAGTTCACAGCTCCACCAACAGTGTAATAGTTTCCCAGATTTCCCACAACCCTTCCAACAATCATCATTATCCTTTCTGGTCATATTGGCCAGTCTGAGAGGTGAGAGGTGGTACCTCAGAGAAGCTTTGATTTGCATTTTTCTAATAATTAATGATTTAGAGCAATTATTCATATGACTTTGGATTGTTATCATCTCCTCATCTGTAAATTGCCTTTGCATATCCTTTGACCATTTGTCAATTGAGGAATGGCTTTTTAAAAAATATTATTCAGTTTTCTGTATATTTTAGAAATGAATCCTTTGTCAGAAACATTAATTACAAAGATTGTTTCCCAGTGTACTACATTTCTTTTGAGCTTGGTTACAATTGTTTTCTCTATGCATAAGCTTTTTAATTTAATGTAATTGAAATCATCTAGTTTGTTTTTGGTGATGTGGTCCATCTCTTCCTTAGTCATAAACTGCTCCCCTTTCCATAGATCTGACAAGTAAACTAGACCTTGATCTTCTAATTTGCTTATAGTATTGTTTTTTATGTCTAAATCCTGCAATCATTTGGATCTTATCTTGGTAAAGGGTGTGAGGTGTTGGTCTAATCTAAGTTTCTTCCATACTAACTTCCAATTTTGCCAGCAGTTTTTATCAAAGAGAGAGTTTTTATCCCAATAGCTGGACTCTTTGGGTTTATCAAACAGCAGATTACTATAATCGTCTCCTGATTTTACACCTAGTCTATTCCACTGGTCCACCACTCTATTTCTTAGCCAATACCAAAAAGTTTTGATGACTGATGCTTTGTAATATAATTTTAGATCAGGTAGGGCTAAGCCCCCTTCTTTTGTACTTTTTTCATTAAATTCCTGGAAACTCTTGACTTTTTATTTCTCCATATGAAGTTACTTAGAATTTTTTCTAACTCATTAAAGTAATTTTTTGGAATTTTGATTGGTAGGGAACTAACCAGCTAGTTTAGTTTTGGTAGAATTGTGATTTTTATTATATAAGATCTATATTTCCGTGAACAGTTGATATTTTCCCAGTTATTTAAATCTGATTTAATTTGTGTGAGAAGTGTTTTATAATTGTTTTCAAAAAGTTTATGAGTCTGTCTTGGAAAATAGACTCCCAGGTTTTTTATATTGTCTGAGGTTACTTTGAATGGGAATTTTCTTTCTAGCTCTTCTTTATCTTGCCAGTCATAGATAGAAAAGTTGAGGATTTATGAGGGTTGATTTTATAATCTGCAATTTTGCTAAAATTGCTAATTGTTTCCAGTAGTTTTTTGGATGATTTCTTGGGATTTTCTAGGTAGATCATCATGTCATCTGCAAAGAGTGAGAGTTTTGTCTCTTCCTTCCCAATTCTAATTCCTTCAATTTCTTTTTCTTCTCTAAATGCTGAAACTAGCATTTCTAATAACGATATTGAATAGTACTGGTGACAATGGGTACCCTTGTTTCAACCCTGATCTTAATGAGAATGCCTCTAGCTTCTCCCTATTGAATATAGTGCTTGTTGATGGTTTCAGATAGACACTGTTAATTTTTCTAAGGAACAGTCCACTTATTCCCACACTCTCTAGTTGTTTTAGTAGGAATGGATGCTATATTTTGTCAAAAGAATTTTCAGCATCTATTGATATGATCATATAAATTTCTGATAGGGTTGCGGTTGATATAATTGAGTATACTAACAGTTTTCCTAATATTGAACCAACCCTGCATTCCTCGGAAAATTGTACTTCATCATAATGTATTATCCCAGTGCTAAATTGTTGTAATCCTTTTGCTAAGATTTTATTTATGATTTTTGCATCTACATTCCTTAGGGAGATAGGTCTATAATTTTCTTTCTGTGTTTTAACTCTTCTGGGTTTAGGTATCAGCGCCATATTGGTTTCATAGAAAGAGTTAGGCAGAGTTCCATCTTTCCCTATTTTTCTGAAGAGTTTATATAGAATTGGAACCAATTGCTCTTTAAACGTTTGGTAGAATTCACTTGTGAATCCATCAGACTCTGGAGAGTTTTTCTTAGGGAGTTCAATGATGGCTTGTTGAATTTATTTTTCTGAGATAGGCTTGTTTACATATTTAATCTCCTTTTCATTTAACCTGTCCAATTTATATTTGTGTAAATATTCATCCATTTCACTTAGATTATCAAATCTATTAGCATAGAGTTAAGCAAAATAATTTCAAATTATTACTTTAATTTCCTCCTCATTGGTGGTGTGTTCACCTTTTTCATTTATGATACTTGGTAATTTGGTTGACTTGTTTCTTTTTTTAATCAAATGGACCAGAGGTTTATCAATTTTATTGGTTTTTTCATAAAACCAACTTTTTGTTTTATTAATTAATTCAATAGTTTTTTTTGCTTTTGATTTTATTAATTTCCCCTGTAAATTTTGGAATGTCTAATTTGTTATTTAAATGAAAATTTTAACTTGTTCTTTTACTAATTTATTTAGTTGCATATTTAATTAATTGATTTCTTCTTTCTCTAATTTATTAATGCAAGCATTTAAAAATATAATATAACCCCTGAGAGTTGCTTTGAGTGAATCCAATAGATTTTGTCATGTTGTTTATTGCCATTTTCTAGAATAAAATGGTTAATTCGTTCTATAATTTTTTTTGATCCACTCATTCTTTAATATGAAGTTATTCAGTTTCCAATTGCTTCTGGGTCTATAGCTCCTTGGCCCAATATTGTATATGACTTTTATTTCTTTGTGATCTGAGAAAGATGTAGTCACTATTTCTGCCTTTCTGCAGTTGATCATTCGGTTTTTATGTCCTAGTACATGGTCAATTTTTGTACAAGTTCCATATACTGCAGAGGAAAAAGGTATATTCCTTTTTATCCCCATTCGATTTCCTCCATAAGTCTACCATATCTAGTTTTTCTAACAATCTATTTACCTCCTTAACTTCTTTCTTTTTTATTTTATGTTTCAACTTATCTAGATCTGTGAGTGGGAGGTTGAGGTCTCCCACTAGTAGAGTTTTGCTGTCTATGTCTTCCTGTAGTTCTCTCAGCTTCTCCTCTAAGAATTTGGATGCTGTCTCATTGGGTCCATATATATTCAGTATTGACATAATTTTATTGTTGTATGGTACCTTTTAGGAGGATATACTTTTCTTCTTTGTCTCCTTTAACACTATCTATTTTTGCAGCTGCTTTGTCTGAGATACTGATTGCTACCCCTGCTTTTTTCACTTCAACTGAAGCCAAATATATTTTGCTCCAATCTTTTACCATACTTTATGTGTATCTCTCTGTCCTTCAAATGAGTTTCTTGTAAGCAGTATATTGTAGGATTCTGGTTTTTAATCCGCTCTGCTATTCACTTATGTTTTAAGGGAGAGTTCATCCCATTCACATTCAAAGTTATGATTACTAATTCTTTATTGCCCTCCATTCTATCTTCCCTCTGTTTGTATTTTCCCCCTTTACCCCCCTTTATCCATATTCCCTATTATTTTGTTTCTGAATATAACCCCCTTCAGTGTGTTTGCTCTCCTATATCACCCCCACCCCTTTCTTCCCCCTTTCCCTTTATCCCTTTTCCCTTCCCTTCCCTTTGTTAATTCGCCTTTTCTTCCCACTCCCCCTCTCTTTCTCTTCCCCCCTTCCCTTTTCCCCATTTAATACTTGAAAGGTTAGATGGTTTTTAAGTTAACTAATATGTGTAAGTTGACTTTAAGCTGAGTCTGATAAGAAGAAGATTCAGGTGTTTCTCTCCTCCTTCCTTCTTCCCCTCTATTTCCATAGATATTTTGTACCTCTTAGTGTAATTCGATTTACCCCATTCAATCCCCTCCCTTCTCTTTTCTCCTTTGTGTCCCTCTTTTTAAGGAGGTAGTGTTTTTAGAATCATTCTGAGTCATAAAAAATTCTGAGTATCCGTCACTTCTTTCTAAGTACATTCTATCTAATAGAGTTAAAATTCTTGAGAGTTATTAGAGTCTTTCTCCCAAGTGGGGTTAAAGACAGTTACATCCCATTGGATAGCAGTCTCATGGATAGGTCATGAATGTCCATCTTTTCTGGTTAGGTATATTCTCTCTGTTAGAGGTAGAATTCTCAAGATTTATGAGAATCTTTTTCTCCATGCTGGGATATAGCCAGTTTGAGTTTATTGGATAGTATTTTTTTCTTTTACTGCCACCCCCACTTTTTTTACCCTTTCATGTGTCTCTTGAACCTCCTGTTTGATGCCCAAATTTTCTATTTAGCTATGGTCTTTTCACCAGGAATTTTTGGAATTCTTCCATTTTGTTAAATGTCCATTTTATTTCCCTGGAAGAGAAGGCTTAGTGGGATAGTGGGTTCTTGGCTGTATTCCAAGCTTCCATGATCTTTGAAATATGTCATTCCAGGCCCTTCAATCCCTTAATGTTGATGTAGCTGGATCCTATGTAATCCTTACTGTGTTTCCTTGATATTTAAATTGTTTCTTTCTGGCTGCTTGCAGGATTTTCTCTTTTATCTGATAGTTCTGGAATTTGGCCTCAACATTCCTTGGTGTTTTCATTTTAGGATATTTTCTGGAGGGGATTGATGTATTCTTTCAATAACTACTTTGCCCTTTTGTTCCATGATATCAGGGCAATTTTCCCTCAACAGATGGTGTAATATTAGGTCCACGCTTTTTTTCTCTTCAATGTTTTTGGGAAGTCCAATAATTCTCAGGTTGCCCCTCCTCGACCTATTCTTGAGTTCAGTGGTTTTGCAAATGAGGTATTTTACATTTTCTCCTATTGTTTCTTTTTTTTTTATTTTGTTTAACAGGCTCTTGCTGTCTCATAAAGTCATTAGTTTCTTCAGACTCCATTCTTTTTTTAGGGAGGAGGTTTCTTCATTAACTATTGTAATTACTTTTCCAATTAGTCAATTCGACTTTTGAAAGAGGTTTCCATTTGACCAATTGAGGTTTTGAGAGAATTATTTCCTTTTTATATTTGCCCAATTGTGGATCTGAAAGAATTATTCTCATTTTGTATTTGTCCAATTGATGATCTGATAGATTTATTCCCATTTTGTATTTGTCCAGTTGCATTTTCTAAGGATTTGTTTTCTTGTTGCAAGGTATTAATTGTCTCTCCCAAATTTTCCAGTTGATTTTTGAACTCCTTCTTTATTTATTCAAGAAAGTCTTTCTGTGCTGAAGACCAGTTCATATTCTCCTCAGATGTTCTAGATCTCTCTGAGTTACGGTCTTTTCCTTCCAAGAATTTTTCTTTGGATCCACCTTTCCACTGACCCTTCTTCATTTTGCTAAGACCTTGAGTTGGGGAGGGGCTTCTTCACATGGGTTTGGGGTTGCTAGAGGCTTTACTCACTGAGTGCAATTTCTCTGGCTGGCTAATAGGAGGTACTGGCTGCTTTCTCTGGAGTGTCTGTGACCTTGATTGAGGCCTTCTCTCTTAGCTTGAAGGGAACAATTGAAGCCACTGAATCCTTTTGCCTTCAATCAATGGTGGGCTTTACCCTGGGGTAAGGTAATTCCTCTCCCTATTGTCAGCTGTGCTGGTTCTTCTGCTCACACACCTGTGCCTGAGACAGAAGTAGTCTGCAATTGTTTGTTGTAGGAAGAGGCCT
Organism: Macrotis lagotis; assembly: GCF_037893015.1. Taxonomy (NCBI): domain Eukaryota; kingdom Metazoa; phylum Chordata; class Mammalia; order Peramelemorphia; family Peramelidae; genus Macrotis; species Macrotis lagotis. Next base: position 231,974,004 of record NC_133658.1, on the reverse strand, counting down.
CAGGGGCAATGGAGGTGTGGACTTAGATTTCCTCCAACCAGATGAGCCCAGGGATGGTCTCTGCAGCTCTCCTGCATGGGAACTCTCCCTCCAGTCCTGTTGGTAAACTCCAGAGGGTCAGTGCCAACACTAGTGCCTCTGCTCCCTAGTTGACTCAAGTCGCCATGGTCTATCCCCATTTGCTGATCCAGCAGGTCTGGCTCTCCCTCGCTCAGGTTCCCAGATTCCAACTCAACTACTAATCTGGCTGATCCAGGACTTAACAGCCCTCTGCTCCCAGAATCACCTGCTTGCATTTTCCCAAGGCTTCTGCAGTAGACAAACCCTGAGGTTCTTTCTCCTGGCTTTTGTTTCTCTGTTTTGTGGGTCAGATTTCTGTTAAGAAGTTTGTTTCATATGATAGATGGGGAAAGATCAGGAGACTTTAGAACTGTGCCTGTCTTCTCTCTCTGCCTTCTTGGCAGGAAGTCCAATGAAGTAATTTCAGTAGTAAATATGTAGGCTCCAAATGGTATAAGATCCAAAGTTTAGAGAAGAAGTTGAATGAGTTTCAGGAGGACATAGAGAGGAAAACTTGACTGGTGGGACACCTCAACCTCCCACTCTCAGAATTAGATAAATCTAATCAAAATAAACAAGAAGAATATGAAGGATGTAAGTAGATGGTTAGAAAACCTAGACATAATAGACCTATGGAGGAAACTGAATGGGGATAGTAAGGAATATACTTTTTTCCCTTGCAGTACATGGAACTTATAGAAAAACTGACCCTGTACTAGGGCACAAAAGTCTAAAAATGGGGCTGCTGGTTGCACAGTGGATAGAGCACTGGCCCTGGAGTCAGGAGTACCTGAGTTCAAAAGTGGTCTCAGACACTTAATAATTACCAAGCTCTGTGGCCTTGGGCAAGCCACTTAACCCCATTGCCTTGCAAACAAAACCCCTAATAATCTATTGTAGAAAGGCAGAAATAGTGTATACATCTTTCTCAGATCATAATGCAATAAAAATCACATGCAATATTGGGCCAGGGAGATATGGACCCCAAACTAGTTGGAAACTAAAAATCTTCATTTTAAAGAATGAGTGGATGAAACAACAAGTTATAGAAAGAATTCCTGATTTCATGCTAGATAATTACAATAATGATACAACATACCAGAATTTTTGCGATAATGCTTTCATGAATAAATTAGAGAAAGAGAAAATCAATGAATTATACATGCAGCTAAAATAGAGAAAGAACAAATTAATAACACATTTAAATATCATATTAGACATTCTAAAATTTAAACGACAATTAATGAAACCAAAAGCAAGAAAACTATTGAACTAATAAAAATCAAGAGTTTGTATTATTGGAAAAAAAACAATAAAATTGGTAAACCTCTGGTTAGTTTGATTAAAAAATGAAAGAAGAAAACCCAATGTCTGGTATCATAATTGAAAAAGGTGAACTCATCACCAATAAGGAGAAAATTAAAGTAATAATTTGGAATTATTTTGCCCAACTCTATGCTAAAATATTTGATAATTTTAGTGAAATGGATGAATATTTACAAAAAATATAAGTTGCCCAGGTTAAATGAAGAAGAAATTAAATACATGAATGATTCTATTTATGAAACATAATATATCAAACCATCATTGAACTCCCTAAGAAAAATCTCCATGGCCAGATGGATTCACAAGTGAATTCTATCAAACATTTAAGGAACAGTTTGTTCCAATTCTATTTAAACTCTTTGGAGAACTAGGTGAAGATGGAACACTGCCTAACTGTTTCTATGACACCAATATGGTGCTGATACCTGAATCAGGAAAAGTTAAAACAGAGAAAGAAAATGATAAACCTGTCTCCCTGGTGAAGTTAGATACAAAAATCTTAAATAAAATCTTAGCAAAATGATTACAACAGGTAATCATTATGACCAAATAGGATTTATCCCAGGAATACAGGGTTGATTAACTATTAGGAAAACTGTTGATATAATTAATTATATCAATAACAAACCTATCAGAAATCATATGATTATATTAATAGATGCTGAAAAAGCTTTTGAAAAAATACAGCACCTATTCCTTCTAAAAACCCTAGAGAGCATAGGAAAAAAATGAATTGTTCCTCTGAGTAATTAGCAGTATCTATCTGAAACCATCAACATCTATTATGTGCAGTGGGGATAGGCTAGAGAAGAAAACAAAATTGAAGTAATTAGAATTGGAAAAGAAGAGACAAAATTCTCACTCTTTGCAGATGACATGATGGTATACCTAGAGAATCCAAAATAATCATCTAAAAATACTAGAAATAATTAGAAAATATAGCATTGTTTCATGATATAAAATGAACTCTCAGAAATCCTCAACATTTCTGTACATGTCTTGTAGTATAAAGCAGAAAGTACTAGAAAGAAAAATCCCATTTAAAGTAACTTTAAGGAGCAGAGCCAAGATGGTGACAGGAAAAGATCCTCTCTTAGGTGCTCTGTCTCTGATATTTCCAAACTTATAAAATAAGGACTCTAATTAAATTTTTGAGAGACCAAACCCACAGAGGGATCCAGTGAGGCTGTACCCCAGCCCAAGGTAACCTGGAAAATAGCTGAAAAACTCTGCTCTATGGGGTAAGAGGGACAGCAACCAAAGTGAAGAATTTCAGCCTCCTGATAGCAGCCCCAGGGTGGCCTGGGAGCCTCAGGTCATGGCAGTAAGGGCAGTTTCCTGACCTACATTCTGGGAAGCACTGGGCACAATGTGGGAGATCAGTGTGGGGCCTCTGCCAGAGTGATCACGTGAAGCCCAGCATACAGGGAACTCAGCAAGCCACATGGCTGCAGCAGCCCAGATCCAGGAAGCAGAAGCAGACAGAGCCAGTAAACAGGAGTCCCCAGACTTAAGTGCTCAGCCTAGGTAGGGGAATAGAGAGGGACTTCCAAGGTCTGTCCTCTGTACCTGGAACAGGACTCTTTGGCTCTGATCATATTCAGGACCTGATCACAGTCTAGGCCCCCTATAGAACAGCAGGGCCACCCCACCTCAGCCCTGTGGCAGAGGGGTGCACTTGTGGTCATTCACAGACCAGAAAGGAAGACATAACTTCACACATGGAGATCCTTGTGGGGAGGGGTGTCCCAATAATACTCAAAAGCTCATGAAGCACCCCAAAACCAGGCACAGGCTAGAGAAATGAGTAAGCACAGAAAAAAGAGGAACACCATACAGAAATACATTGTTTATGATCCCAAGAAGAATCAAAATACTCAATCTGAAGATAAGGAAGTACACGCTCCTGCATCTAAAGACTCCAAGAAAAATGGAAATTCGTCTCAGGCTATGACAAAGCTCAAAAATATTTTGAAAATCAAGTGAGGGAGATAGAACAAAACTGAGCAAATAAATGAGAGAGATGCAGGAAAAATATGAAAAAGAATTCTGTAACTTAGTCAGGGAGGCACAAAAAATGCTGAAGATAATATGTTACAAACCAGCATAGGTCAAATGGATAAAACAACAGTTCAAAAAGTTATTGAGGCAAAGAATGCTTTAAAAAGCATAATTGGCAAGATGGAAAAAGAGATGAGAAAGCTCTCTGAGTAAAGCAAATCCTTTAGATATAGAATGGAACTGAAGGAAGCTGCTGATTTTACAAGAAATCAAGACACAATACTTCAAAACCAAAAGAATTAACATTAGAAGAAAATGTGAAGCATCTCATTGAAAAAATGACTGATCTGGAAAATAGATTCAGGAAAGATAATTTAAAAATTATTGGAATAACTGACAGTCATGATAAGGAAAAGAGCATTGACATCATTTTCAAAGAATTACTACAGGAAAATTGCCAAGATATCCTAGAAGCAGAGGGCAAAACAAAAATTGAGAAAATCTACCAATCTCCCCAAAAATAGAGAGCCAAAGAAAAACAACCCCCAGGATGATTATATCCAAGTTCCAGAACTTCAAAGTCAACGAGAAAATATTACAAGTAGCCAGAGGGGCACAATTTTAATATCATGGAGCTGCAGTCAGGATCACACAGGACTTAGCAGTAACTACATTAAAGATTCATAGGGCTTGAAATATGATATTCCAGAAGGCCAAAAAGCTCAGAATGCAACCAAGAATCAACTACCCAGCAAGACCGAATGTCTTCTTCCAGGGAAAAAAGATAGACTTAGATTAAACCAGAGGAATTTCAAATGTTTCTGTTGAAATGGCCAGAGCTGAACAGAATGTGTGCTCTTCAAATACAGGTCTCAAGTGCAACATTGAGAGTGGAGGAGAAAGGTAAATTATGAGGGACTTAATGATGATAAACTACATGTATTCCTGCATAGAAAAGTGATACTTATAATACTCATATGAGCCTTGTTATTTAATAGAGCAAATAGAAGGAGCTTTTATACATGAAGCACGGGAGAGAGCTGAATTTGAAGATATAATATATTGTAAAAATAGAGTCAATGGCTGAAAGAGAAATGTAATGTGAGAAAGAAAAAGGAGAGGTGGAATAGACTAAGACATTTCATATAATAAGATTTTTTTTATTATAATGAGCTATTGCGGTGATATGGAAAGGGGGAAGCCAAGGGAAATGAGGGAAACCACTCTCATTAGAAGTGGCTAGGAGAGGAAACAGCATATATACTCAATAGAATATAGACATCTAGAGTAAGAAAGAGAGAAGGGGGTCAGGTGGAAGGAGGTCATGTGAGTAATGGAGGAGAGGGTGGACCATGAGTGGAGACTGGTCAGATATAAGACATTTTCATGTTTACTTCTTACAAGGGGCTGGAATTGGGTTGCTTGTCCGGGACCATAAGACTGGGTGGATATGAGCTAGGGGCCTCTTCACGCCAGGTCTGGAAATCTGTCTACTGCACCACTCCACTACCCTACAGCACTTTAAGAAGAGGGACAAAGTGAAAGGAGAGAGAAAATATATTATATAGTAGTGAGTAAGTATGAATGGTAGGAGTTGCGATCAGCAATGGCAACAGTGGAAAAATATGGAAATAGGTTTTGTGATGGATTTATCATGAAGGATGTGATCCACCCACAACAGAGCTGGAGGTGTTGGAACACAGACTGAAGTACATTTATTATTATCATTATTTATTATTATTAATATTATTGTTATTATTATTTTGTGGGTTGTGGGGCAAATGGTGTTGGGTGGCTTGCCTGGTGCCACACAACTTTGGGATTGTTGGGTGTCTAAGGCCCGATTTGGACCTGAGTGCTCCTGGCCCCAGGGCTGGTGCTCTGTCCACTGTGCCACCTGACTACCCCTATCATTATTATGATTATGATTATTACTATTGTTATGATTATGATTATTATTATATATTTTGGGGGGGTGGTTTTTGCAGGGTAATGGGGTTGAGATGGCTTTCCCAGGTTCACACAGCTGGGTGATTGTTGGGTTTCTGGGGCTGGATTTGGGCTCGGGAGCTCCTGGCTCTAGGGCCAGTGCTCCATCCACTGCACCACCTGGCTGCAGCTATTATTATTATTTTGTTATTCCTATTTTTAATTTTAATTTTAATTTTTTCTCTTTACTTTATTGCTCATGTGGGTCTCTATTTTTGGGGGGAGGGGGTATTATGTTTACTCTTAAACTAGAATATTTTAGTAATATAAAAAACATTATTTATACAAAAATAAGAATAAATAAACAAACAAATAAATAACTAAATAGAATAAAGTAAGTTCTAATAATAATACCTGCCAAGTCAGACTCAGAAAACTTTTGAGAATCATTATAAAACGCTTCTCACACAAATTAAATGAAATTTAGATATGGATAATTATCAACTGCTCATGAATAGGCTGAGCTAATGAAAAAAATGACAATTCCACTTAAATTAAACTATTTTGTGCCCTACCAATCGAAGTTTCCAAAAATTTCTTTAATGAGTTAGTAAAAATTGTCTTCCTCTCTTGAAATTACTTTATATTACTTGATATATGCTTTGTATTTGTTATGTACATTTTGAATTCTACCCCGCCCCACTTTGCCCCAACACTTCTAGTTGATTATAAGCTAAATGAGGACAGGGATACTTTATTTTTGCCTTTATAACACTTATTTACATAGTACTGTCTAGTATTTATTTACATATTTCCTTTATGCCTTAGATAGTTATTTTACATATTTTATTATAACTTACTCAAAACTAAATGACTGTAGTTACATTTTCTTTTTGACACCTGACCAAATGTTGTGCATAAGTAGACGTTCTGCAAGCATGTGGCTGTTATTACTTGATCAAATAGAACTCAGAGATTCATTAAGCTTAAAGAAGTGGGTCTCAGACTATATATGTTTCAGTATAAATGAAATTTAAGTATTAGGTAAAAATTAGCAATTGGAGTCACTTTTCCTAATTGAGATATTTATATATGACAAAATTGAGCACTATCAGTTTTCATGTTACATTTAGCTTCTTGGCCCTGTCATTTCCACTGTTTGGTCTCCACCATTCTGCCCATCCTCTAGACTTGAAACCTTTAAGTAATCCTTGCTTATTTTCCTTTATTTGTTTTAATTAATCATCAAGTTCTCCTGATTTCTTTTTGGAAATGCCCCTCTTTTCTTTCCTTTCTGTTGCATTGCCTTATTATCCTTCCAAGTGATCTCTTTTGCTGCAAGACTCTCCTCCCTCTAAATAATCCATTTTCTACACAGCTGCCAAAAAGGTTTTTGTAAAGGGTTATAGGAGAGACTCAGTCTTTCCTACTCAATAAATTCCAATGGTTTCCTAACATCTTTAGATCAAATGGAAATGTTTGTTTAGCTTTAAAACCCTTCCCAACCTTACCCTGATATCCCTTTCCACTTTTGTAATGGTTTTAAATTCTAGAGTGTTCTCTTGATTAATCAATGCCTTTTTAAATTCCCTTTTTTCCAAGAAAATTCTGTTTGAGAAACAGAAGAAAAATTCCAGATTTCTCCATCTGTTAATGCCCCTTTCCCACCAAATTTCTTCTTTGTTTACTTCAAATATATTTCATATAATTTTTTTGCAATGTGTATGGTGTGTATGTTCTCTGTACTGTGTGGGGGAATTTGGCTTTATTCCCAACTTAGCTGTAGTAGTTAAAGAAAATAGATAGGTCATCAGTATTTCAAGATGAAGGGGGGAATATATGAATTTACGCCCCGTTATCTCTTAAAAGAGTAGGAAACAGTTTTCTTGATAGCACAGGAAGGGCAACTGGATCTTGACAAGCTGAAGACAAATAGACCCTAGGTGGTGGCAAAGCACAAATGAGGCAATGAGAAGCTTTACAGAGTATAAGTTGTTCACCTTTATGGTGATAATGGTGGTGGTAATGGGTGCTATATTGGTATTTCCCTTTGTTCTCCATCTATCATATAATTGTGCTACAGACTATTTACCTAGTATGAGCCATTGAATCCAGTGGGAAGCAGATACACAGAGAGTCAGAGACAAGAAATACCTCCATCGAGAAAACCTATGATCTTGAGAAGAAACTGAACCATGAATTCTAGAGATCTAATGGTTGAGGTTTAAGGTATACAGAATAGTAGGTTCTGGTAGCCTGCTCAACAAACACATAGAGACATTGAACTATTATGAGGGACAAAATGCAGAATGAAGATAACACAAATAGGGAGGCAGAGCCAAGATGGCCACATAAAGGCAGCATTTCCCAAGAACTCCGGCCCCTCAAACCCCCCCAAAAAACATACAAAGGATGGTTCTAGTCAACATTTAAAGGGACAGAACCCACAGAAAGACTGAGTGATACATTTTCCCAGTCCAAGATAACGTATAAGTTCCACAGGAAAGGTGTGTTTCACCAGAACCGGGAGTTGGGAAAAAATCGGCGGAACAGCCCAGCCTAGCTCAGCCCAGTGCAATCCAAAGCCCACAACAGCTTGAAAGGGCATTGAGAGAACTCTGCTGCAGCAAGAATTGGGAGAAAGCAGCCTGCATCCCCAGAGATGGTAAGGGAAGTCAGCAGAGATTTCTCTGCTCTCCCTAGGGTAGGTCCCTGCTGTTTGCCTACATGCAGACAGTGCATTTTGGGCTTCCATACTAAGATAGCTGGATCCCTCCTTATTGTCCCAGGGCAGAACTCAGTGTTGTGGTCATCTATATATCAAAGCAGAGGCTAGAGAGCATAAGACCTTGGAGGAAAAAAGGCCCCAGTGGGGTGTCCCCCCAAAAAAAAATCAACCCCAAAGCCATGGAAGTACTTTAAACTAGTCTGAGGATGAGGAAATGAGTAAACAACAGAAAAAGCAGAATCTGACCATAGAGAATTACTTTAGTCCAATGGAAGAGCAAAACACATACGCAGATGATGACAAAATTGAACTTCAGTATCCAAAACCTCCAAGAGAAATAAAAAATGGGCTCAGACTATGGATGAGCTCAAAAAAGACTTTGAAAAGCAATTAGCGGATGTGGAGGAAAAATTGGGAGGAGAAATGAGAGCAATGTAGAAAAATCATGAAAACCAAATCAAAAGCTTGGTGAAAGATATACCAAAAATACCAAAGACAATATTATGTTAAAAACCAGTTTAGGCCTAATGGAAAAAGCAAAGCAAAAGGCAAATGAGAAGAATGCCTTAAAAAGCAGAATTGGCCAGCTGGAAAAGGAGATAAAAAAGCTCTATGAAGAAAATAACTCCTTCAAATGCAAAATGGAACTAAAGGAAGGTTGTGACTTTGCAAGAAATCAGAAAGAAATAAAATTCTTCCAAAATAGCCCAAAATTAGTAGAAAATGTGAAATATCTCATTGGAAAAACAACCAACCTTGAAAACAGATCCAGAAGAAATAATTTAAAAATTATTGGGCTATCTGAAAGCCATGACCAGAAGAAGAGCCTAGACTTCATTTTTTCAAGAAATAATACAGCGAAATTGTCCTGAGATCCTAGAAATTGAGAGAATTCACCAGTCACCTCCTGAAAGGTATCCCAAAAGAAAAACTTCCAGGAATATTATAGTCAAATTCCAAAATCCCTAATAAAAGAGAAAATTCTAACAGAATAAAGATTTGAGAAAGAAAGCCCAATTTGGAGATTATCATAATAATCTGGGTGAAAAGTGATGAAGGCTTATACTATGTGGGAGCTTTGTGAATGGACAGAAAAGTTTAGATGAAATAAATTTTATGGAGACAGAAACAAAATTTGGCAATAGAATAGTTATTTGGAATGAGTGAGGCTGAGTAGCTGAATATGACAAGGTATTTAATCTAAGTGACTAGAAAGATAGTGGTACCCTTGACAGAAAAAGAAAAGTTTGATGGAAGTGTGTGTTAGGAGGGAAAGATAATAAGGATTAATGGATCACAGGGCTACTGAAGTCTACTTTATTCTGAGGATCCTATCATAAACATCTCCACTTCTGTGAACATAAATCTTGCCTATAAATCCTTTATTGTTCCTTTAATTTCAAAACTAAACATTGATCTACTGATATATTTAGGTAGCAAAATGAATATTTTCAAGCTTTGGATATAAGAGTCTGTTTTCTATCATAATGCTCAGTTATTTGTGGTTTTATATTACCTTATTTTAAGACATTTAAATTCTCAAATTCATTATTTTTTGGAGCTTCCCCACTCTTATTTAGATATGCTGGTATCTGGGACTTAATATTTTTGTTTGTTTGTTTCATTCAAAAGGCAATACTATTACATATGGGTGCACATCTCAAAGGAATATAAATTTTGATTGCTGAAACCTCACAATATAACAACTTTATCCCATGTAGTTTCATTTATGATTTCTTGAACTAGAGTTCTGAAAATCCAGACTTTGATAAACTCCTTTGGGATTCAAATGAAGCCACTTGACCATGCCTTAAACCCAAATCATTCTGGGTCTCACTGATTGGCCAATAAAAAGGACCAATTCGAGTCTCATTTTGTTATTTTGGGGATTTTGATGGCTCAAAGTGAGTATTAATAGCAATTATTTCTCTCTCTGAGTGTTTGTGTGTGTGTGTGTGTGTGTGTGTGTGTGTGTGTGTATGTGTGGGCAAACTAGGCTATTTTTTTGCCTCATTTAGCCTTAATTTACTGAATGAATTTTGTCTCAGAGAAACTAAGACCTGGGTTTTCTGCAGTGAAACTAACCGATGTTTTACCACTGGACTCAGATGTCTTGGAAAAGATAGCAAAGCTGATTACTTTTCAAAGTCTTACCTCACAAATACAATTCACTTGGCAGTCAAAACATCTTCCTCTGGATGTAGTTGTTCCTACTATGTGAGAGATAACAGGAGACAGTAGATAAAGAGATGACCTCTGATTTAAAAAGATCAGATCTAAGTCCTGTCTTTGAGTCATATTGCTTTGTGAGAACTCAGGCAAATTGCCTATATCCTTTGATCACTGGACAATTGTAAGAACATAAGATGACCAACTCCTGCTGACCTGTATTGCTAAAAGGGTGTTTTTTCAGGGGGTGAGAGGCAGAGGAGGGGAGTGGGGTGGTGGGGAAAGTTCCTATTTAGATGAACTTACAAATTTTTACTAAAACAAGCAAACAATCAAGAAATGACAAGCACTGTGTTAGGAATAAAAAGGAAAAAAGGAAATAATTTAATCCTTCCAGTTTCTTACATACTTTGGGGAGGAAAACAGCAGCTTCATAGTAAAGTAATGCAAAGTACCATAGCCCCTCATTAGGAACATTTAAGTTGAATGTTATAGACAGCTAGGTATCCTAAGAGGTGAGAATGAGGGGAGAAGTTATTTCAGTATTAGGGAATAGCCCATTCAAAGGTATTGAAATGGGTCATGTAATATCATTTAAAGGTCTAATATTATAGAGTTGCTTCTGGGCCCAATAGAGATGGAGTAATATTCCAACTTACAGTTTTAATCTAAGCATGTGTTAAAAAAAATAAGATCAGGTTCATTTTCCCTTATAGTCTTTTTACTCACAAGACCTTCAACTTAGCTCCCCAGAGAAAATTAAATTATAGCTTTTGTTTTGACTTAGGCACATAATTTCTCCAAAATAAAGTGTAAAAACACATTCAATGTCTAATATAAATCAGATATGGAACAGGTATTAATTTCCTATACATAGAAGAAATTTCATCATTTTAAAAGACTCTCACAACCATGCATAAATGATGAGAAAAACTAAATAAGCTCTAGAGCTAACTATGGTTGTAGTTTCTCAAGAGGCTGATACTTAGAACAACTTAAAAATAAAGCAGTCTCTAGATTGATAAACATTTTACAATTCATTGTTTAAAATTATTATCTGTGTCCTATGATAAAATGGCTTGACTTTTATCTAACTTTTTTTTGTAGTCTTTTCCAAGAAGTTGGAGTAGTTTTTGAAGTCTTCTCTATTTACCAACATTGAGTCCTCACCTAACGGAATCCAACACCTCCATATCTCTCAAAATCTCCAAGCCTGAATTTAAATTAAAGAATAAATACTTATTCATCGAAGATCAGGAAAGAATGAACAAAAGAAGTAAAAACTTAGGCTCCCATTGCCTGGGGAGAACATATACTTTGTATACATGTGTTCATAACCATAAGGCGACTAGATTAGATGGTAAGAAAGCCACCCTGACCTTGTAAAGTGATATAATTCACACCTATAAAGGAAATGACAGCTGAGGGGGATGTCTGCTCGCTTTTAATCATCTACTGAATCATCACTTCAAATATAGGAAATTTTCATTATCTCACAGGTCACATCCTTTAGACCTCGGTTCTAAAAGGTTAGAAGGTCACAAACCAAACACAAAGTACACCCTGAACCAGAAAACATTAACTCAGAGAGCATGTTCTTGAGGATGACTCTTGATATATTGGCTTTACATGGCACGTTTAGCTAGAATGGGGAATGGGTGAAAGACAACAATTGTAGTTTGCCTGTCATTCTATATTTTGGTCTTATGAGTCTCCTTATCCTTCTCTAGATTGCCTATTCTCTAAGTGTCTGAGGGGTCTCTTTCCCCTCCTTTCCCCTCCTCTTTTCTTTCTCTTCTTGGAGGGTTTTTCTCACATTCTCAAATCCTCAATTGTGTGCTTTTCAAGACCATTCTTTTTTTAAGGCTCTTCAGACTTTTGTATCTTCTATCTTGCTCTTCAACAACAAGACAAAGATCAGGTTTCTACTGATCTAAGCAAGTTCTCAGTAGAAATCTCTCAGTTTTAGTGTCCCATAAACCACAGGTGTTACCACAAATTACCTTGGTAACAGATTGCCATTTTTTTTCAAAGACAGGCTGACAGTTGAAACATTCTCTGTGTTGCTGTTGACAACATTCCATATTTCTGAGTGGGAGCAGATATTCTTCCCATTTATAGCCTGCTACTTTCTCTCCAATTATATCATACGGTAAACATTTGTTTATTTATCTGTTTCATTTGCACCTTAAAGGTAAGTTCATTTGAATTTAATGCATCATTTTTCATAAAAACTACATCTAAGAAGAGAAAAATGTTATTTGCATCCTATTTCAAGCTTAAAACAAAATAACATAGCCTAATATTTTATTGTTGTTGTTAAATAGATTATTATGGGACCATCATTAGTAAGTTAATATCAACTATATAAATGCACATTTATTTGAACATCAAGCTTCTGGAGATTACAAAATACTGTATTTTGAGGGAAAGAATCTAAGTTTAGATCCCAAAGTGGTTGCTTAGGATTTCTGTGGTCCTAAGCAAGTCTTTTACTTTTTCTTGGCTTTTGGACCATGTGCTGTCTATGGTCCTTTACATTTCTAAACTTGGGATATTTTAGTCCTGTCATCAATGGATATACATGTTCTGCCTATATACTAGTATTATTCTCTCATGAGAAATGATGACTTTACCCTTGAAATCCTAGTTTTAAATTTTAGAGCTTACCCTAAATCTGAGGGGAAGAAATAGTTAGCAGGACCTCTGAATGAAGAAGACATGAGTACAGATCTTTGTTCAGATACTTACTAGCTATGTGACCCTGGACAAGTCAATATTTGTCTCAATTTCCTCATTTGTAAAATTAGCTAGAAAAAGGAAATGGCAAACCACTCCCAGTATTTCTGTCAGGAAAAAAAGAGGTGTCATAAAAAGATGGACATATCTTAAAAAAAATAGCAAAAAATTTTCTCTTGTTTACCTACCATTTTCTGGGCATTTCCATCCTTTTGCATACTCCCTAAAGTCATTTCATTGGGACTTTGAATTTGATTGTTGAGAGAGATGAGAACAAATATTAAGTTTGTTCTCTTGTCAAGCACTTTTTTAGAACCTTAATAGATACTAACTCATTTGGGGCTCAGAAGTCTTTATCAGAGATATTTGTTAATTTTTCCCAACTCTTTGCTTTACTTCCAGTCTTGGTTGCCTTGGTTTTGTTTGTGCAAAGCATATATGTAATTTAATGTATTCAAAATTATCTAGTTTGCATTTTAGAGTGTTCTCTATCATGTTTGGTCATAAATTCTTCTCCCCTGCATAGATCTGATAAGTAAACTTGTTCCTTGCTCTCCTAAATTGCTTAAGGTATCACCATTTATGTCTAAATCATGTACCATGTTTAACCTTATCTTGGTGCAAGGTGTGAGATGTTGGTTTCTGCCTATTTTCTGCCATACTATTTTCCTTTTTTCCACTAACATTCATTTTTCCAAGGCAATGGATTTAAGTGATTTATCCAAGGTCACACAGTTTGGTAATTATAGAGTGTCTGAGACCAATTTTAAAATCAGGTCCTCTTCACTCCAGGACTAGTGTTCTATCCATTGCACCACATAGTTGCCCCTTTCCCAGGAATTTTTTGACAAATTGTGGATTCTTATCTCAGAAGCTGAACATTTTGGATTTATCAAACAATAGATTTCCATTCTTATTTACTACTAGATCTTGTATAGTCACTGATTCACCACTCTACTTCTTAGCCAATACAAAAAAGTTTTTATGATTGTTACTTCATAATATAGTTTTAAATCTTCTACAGGGAGGCCATCTTTCATAGCAATATATTCCATTTATCTTCTTCATGTTCTTGAACTTTTGTTCCTCCAGATAAATATTATGACTATTTTTTGACTCTATAAAAATATTTTTGGTTGTCTGATTGACATGGTACTGAATAAGTAATTTGATTTAGGTAGAATTTTCATTTTTATTATATTAGCTCTACTTACCTGTGAGTAACTGATATTTTCCCCAGTTACTTAGATCTGACATTATTTGTGTGAAAAGTATATTATAATTGTTCATGGGTTTGTCTTGGACTTCTATATATTTTATATGGTCTATAATTATTTTAAATGGAATCTGTCTTTCTTTTTCTTGCTGTTGGAATTTGTCAGTTTTACAAGAAACACTGTTGACTTATGTGTATTTTGTATCTTGCAACTTTGCTAAAGATGATAGTTGTTTCAAGTAGCCTTTTAAATTGATTCTCTAGGATTTTCTAAGTATACAATCATATCATCTGCAAAAAATGCTAGCCATTCACCTCCTCAGAATATTTTTATGAAGTTCATTGATGATTTGATCAATTTTTCCTAAATGGAGTTATTTATGTATCATATTTCCTTTTTTCTTAATCCGGTAAATTTAAATTTTTGTAAATATTATTCACTTCATTTAAATTGCCAGATTTATTGATTTACAAATGGGCAAATTCACTCTGAATTATTGCTTTACTTTCTTTTTCACTGATGGTGAATTCACATTTTTACATTTGTATATATTTCATTTGTTTTCCAATTATATACAATAGTAGTTTCTACCTATCACTTTTTGTAATGTTTTGAATTTTATAATTTTCCTCCCACCCTCTGTTTCCTCCCCCTCCCTCTGACAGAAGGCAGTCTGATAATGTTTATATTGTTTCTATGCTATACATTGATCAAAATTGAATGTGTTGAGAGAAAATTCATATCCTGAAGGAAAAAAAATTTAAAAATAGTAAAATTATGTAGTACATAAGACAATATATTTTAATCAAAGGTAATAGACTTTGGTCTTTGTTTAAACTCCACAATTCTTTCTCTGGATATAGATGGTATTCTCTCTCACAGATACTCTAAAATAGTCCCTGATTATTGCACAACTGGAATGAACAAGTCCATTAAAGTTTATCATCACTCCAATGTTGCTGTTATTGTCTACAGTGGTTCTTTTTGGTCCTGCACATCTTATTCATCATCAGTTCATGAAAGTCTTACAAGTTTCTCTGAAATTCCATCCCTCCTGGTTTCTAATAAAAAAAATGTTCTATTGGGATGTGGGAACATACATATACCACAATTTGTTCAGCCATTCACCAACTGATAGATGTTCATTCAGTTTTCAGTTCTTTGCTACCACAAACAGAACTTCTATGAATATATTTTGTACAAGTTTTGTTTTTACCTCTTTTCATAATCTCTTCAGGGTATAGACCCAGTGATGGTAATGTTGGGTCAAAGACTATGAACATTTGTATTAACCTTATGTTTTAATTCCAAGTTGCTCTCCAGAAAGATTGTATGAATTCTCAGCTTCACCAACAATGTATTAGTGTCCCAGATTTCCCACATCCCTTCCAACATTGATCATTTTCCTTTCTGGTTCTATTGACTAGTCTGAGAAGTGTGAAGTGATATCTCAGAGATGCTTTAATTTGCATTTCTCCAATCCATAATGATTTAGAGAAATTTTTCATATGACTATGGATCACTTTGATTTCCTTCTCTGTAACTTGCCTTTGCATATCCTTTGATTATTTATCAATTGGGGTAGGAATTTCTTTTGAAAATTTTTCTCAGTTCTCTCTATATTTTAGAAATAAGTCCTTGGTCAGAAATACTAGCTCAAAAATATTTTAATTTACTGTATTTCTTTTAATCTTTGTACAGTGGTTTTGTCTTTACAAAAGCTTTATAATTTAATGTAATAAAAGTTATCTAGTTTGGTTTTAATGATGTTGTCCATCTCTTCCTTGGTCATATAGTGCTTCCTTTTTACATTGATCTGACAGGTAAACTATTCCTTGATCTCCTACTTGGCTTTTAATATTATCTTTTATGTCTAACTCCTGTACCCATTTTATCTTCTCTGGGTTTGAGATGTTGGTCTAATCTAAATTTGTGCCATGATAACTTCCAGTTTCCTGAACAGTTTTTTTTTAAATAAGAGTGTTCTTATCCCAGAAGCTGGACTCAGAGTTTATCAAACAGCAGATTGCTGTAACCATTTCCTGCTATCTCTTTTGCAGCTAGTCTATTCACTCATCCATCACTCTTATTTCTTAGCCAGTACCAGTCAGTATTGATGAATGATACTTTATGATATGATTTTAGATCTTTTAAGGCTAAGCCACTTGCTTTTTTTTTCTTTAAATCCCTGGATATTCTTGATCTTTTGTTTCTCCATATAAACTTATTTACAATTTTTTTTGTAGCTCAAAGTAATTTTTTGGTAATTTGGTTTGTAAATAAGTAGTTTAATTCAGGTATAATTGTCATTTTTATTATATTAGTTTGGCCTATTCATGAGCAGTTGGTATTTGCCCAGTTATTTACATTTGATTTTAGTGGTGTGGATAGTGTTTTATAGTTGTTATAGAGTTTCTGAGACTGACTTGATAGGCAGACTCCCAATTATTTTATATTACCTGAAGTTACTTTAAATGGGATTTCTCTTTCTAGGTCTTATTGCTTTATCTTGCTAGTAATAAATAGAAATTCTGAGGATTTTTGTGGGTTTATTTTATGTCCTACAACTCTGCTAGAATTGTTCATTGTTTTTAGTAGTTGTTTAGATGAGTTTTGGGGATTCCTTATGTATACCATCATGTCATCTGCAAAGAGTAAGAGTTTTGTCTCTCCCTTCCCAATTATAATTCCTTTAATTATTTTTCCTTCCTTCCTTCTCTTATTGCTTCGATGATGGTTTGTTGAATTTCATTTCCTGAGATAAGGTTTTTTAGGCATTTAGTTTCCTCTTCATTTAAACTGGGCAACTTACATTTTTATAAATATTCATCCATTTCACTTAACACAATATTGAATAGTAGTGGTGATAATATGCATCCTTGTTTCATCCTTGATCTTATTGGGAATGCCTCTAGCTTATCCCCATTGCATACAGTGTTAATGATGTTTTCAGTTGGTTTTTTTTTTTTAGTAGGAATGGGTACTGTATTTTGTCAAGAGTTGAGATATTGAGGTAATCATATGATTTCCGTTAGGTTTGTTATTGATATAGACAATGATACTGACAGTTTCCTTATATTGAGCCAGCCCTACATACCTTGGATAAATCCTGCTTGGTCATAGTGTATTGTTCTAGCGATAACTTACATTAATCAATTTGTTAAGATTTAATTTAAGATTTTTGCATCCATATTCATTAGGGAAATTGCTCTACAGTTTTCTCTCTCTGTTTTGACTCTTCCTGATTTAGGTATCAGTACCATATTGGTGTAATAGAAGGGGTTGGGTAGAATTCTATCTTCACCCATATTTTTCCAAAGTATTCCTATAGAATTGGACCCAATTATTCCTTTTTTTTTTATTTGCAAGGCAAACGGGGTTAAGTGACTTGCCCATGGCTACACAGCTAGGCAATTATTAAGTGTCTGAGACTGAATTTGAACCCAGGTACTCCTGACTCCAGGGCTGGTGCTTTATCCATTGTGCCACCTAGCCGCCCCTCCAATTATTTATTAAATGTTTGATAGAATTCACTTGTGAATCCATCTGGCCTTGGAAATTTTTTCTTAGGGACTTCAATGATGGTTTGTTGAATTTCATTTCCTGAGATAGGGTTTTTTAAGTATTTAGTTTCCTCTTCATTTAAACAGGGAAACTTACATTTTTATAAATATTCATCTATTTCACTTAAATTATCAAATTTATTAGTATACAGTTTGGCAAAATAATTTAAAATCATTACTTTAATTTTCTCCTCATTGCAGGTGAGTTCACCTTTTTCAATTAATATACTAGCATTTAGTTTTCTTTTTTAATGAAATTAACCAAAGTATTATCAATTTTATTTGTTTTTTTCATAAAACCAGTTCTTGGTTTTATTTATTAGTTAAATAGCTTGTTTTCAAATCCAATAATTCTTTATATTTTAGAATTTCTAATTTGTTATTTAATTGGGGATTTATCCTTTGTTCTCTCTCTAATATTTTTAGTTGTATGCTTAACTCATTGATTCCCTTTTTCTCTATTTTATTCATTTAAGCATTCAAAATCACAATATGTCCCCTAATAAGTGACTTGGTTGTGTCCTATAAGTTTTGATATATTGTTTCCTTATTGTCATTATCTAGGATCAAATCATTAATTCTATTTATAATTTGTTGCTTGATCCACTCATTGTTTAAAATGAGGTTATTTAGTTTCCAATCAGTATTAGGTCTATCTCTCCATGGGCCGTTTTTGCACAGGAGGAGGTTTTTATGTCATAGTATGAGGTGAATTTTTGAGTAAGTGCAATGTACAGCAGGAAAAAACAGTACATTCCTTTCTGACCACATTCAATTTTCTCCAGAGGTCGATCTTGTCTAGGTTTTCTAATATTCTGTTTACCTCTTTAACTTCCTTCTTGTTTATTTTATGGTTAGATTCATCTAAATCTGAGAGAGGGAGGTTGCAATCTCCTACCCATAAAGTTTTGTTTCCTATGTATTCTTGTAACTCATTCAGCCTCTCTCTAAGAATTGGATGTGCACTTGGTGTGCACATATTTAGTGTTGAAATTACTTAATTGTCTATATTACCTTTTAGGAGGATATAGTCTCCTTCCTTATCTCTTTTAATGAGATCTTTTTTTTTTTTGCAACTTCTTTGTCTGAGATAAGGCTTGCTACCCCTACCTTTTTTACTTCAACTGAAGCAAAATATATTCTGCTCCAACCTTTTACCTTTAATCTATATGTATCTCTCTGCTTCAAATTAGATTCTTGTAAGCAGAATATGGTAGGATTCTGGTTTTTAATCCACTCTGCTATCCACTTATGTTTTATGGGAGAGTTCATTCCATTCACATTCTATCTTTCCACTGATGGTATTTTTCCCTTTTTTCCCACCTTATCCATATTCTCCAGTATTTTGCTTCTGAATACCACTCCCTTCAATGTGTTTGTAACCTTATATCCAAACCCCTTCCCTTTCTTTCCCCATTCCCTCTGCCCTTTCTTCCTCCCCTTCCCCCTTTCCCCTTTCAATACTTCAAAGGAAAGATAAGTTTTGTTAACTTAATTGAGTGTTTCAGCCACACAGATCTAAGCCAAATATGATGTAAGATTCAGTCATTTCTCACCTCCTCCTTTGTTCCTCTACATGTAATGTGTTTTACCCCATTCAATCTTCTCCATCCTTCTCTCTCTTTACTGTTCCCCCCTTTTAAGAAAATATACTTTTAAAATCATTCAATAAGAGTCACAGACAAGTCATCATGAGTATCCCTTACTTCTACTTAAGTATATTCTCTCTAACAGAGTTACAGTTCTCAAGAGTTATGAGAATCTTTCTCTCAGGTGGGGATATAGCCAGTTTCATCTTATTAGATAGCAGTTTTTTTTCCTTTTCCATTTCTTCTCTTTTACATCTGTTGAGTCTCTTGTTTGAAGTCCAAATTTTCTATATAGTTCTAGTCTTTTCATTAGGGAATGTTAGAGATCTATTTCATTAAAGGGAAGGCTCAGTTTTTCCAGGATGATGACACCTTGGCTGCAATCCAAGCTCCCGTATTCTTTGGAATATTATATTCCAGGTCCTTCAATCCCTTGATGTTGATGCAGCCAGGTTCTATGCAATCCTTACTGTGGCTCCTTGGTATCTAAATTGTTTCTTTCTGACTATTTGCAGAATTTTTTCTTTTATCTGATAGTTCTCAAATTTGGGCACAATATTCACTGGTATTTTCATTTGGATACTTTTCAGGAGAGGATCAATGTATTCTTTTAATAACTATTTTGCCCTCTGGTTCCATAATATCAGGTCAATTTTCCATCACTATATTCTGAATCAAACTTTTTTTATCCTCAATGTTTTCAGGAATCACAATGACTCTTAAGTCTCCCCTGGATACATACATACATACATATATATACATACATACATATATATATATATATATATATATATATATGTGTGTGTGTGTGTGTGTGTGTGTGTATGTATGTATATATGTATATATGTATATATATATATATATATATATATATATATATATATATATATATATATATACATTTTTTTTCTCTAGGTCAGTTTTTTTTGCCAATGAGGCATTTTGAATTTTTTTCTTTTTTTTGTTTTTTTAATTTTATTTAGCAGATTCTTGCTGTCTCATGAAGTCATTAGTTTCCATAGATTACATTATTTTTTTCGAGAAGAAGTTTCTTCATTTAACTTTTGCAACTCCTTTTCCAATTGGTTAATTTTATTTTTGAAGAGGTTTTCAATTTGCCTCTTTGTGGTTTTGAGAGAATTATTTTCTTTTTGAAATGTATTTTCCAAGGATTTTTTTTTCTTTTTGCAAGGTGTTAATTTTCTCTTGTATTTCTTTTCCTAATTTTTTCAAATTGAGGTTTTTTTTTGTTTTTTTTAAGGTAATGGGGTTAAGTAACTTGCCCTTGGGCACTCAGCTAGGTAATTATAAAGTGTCTGAGGCCACATTTGAACTCAGATCCTTCTGACTCCAGGGTCAATACTCTATCCACTGTGCCACCTAACTGCCCCTCCAATTAATTTTCTTTAGATTTTTGCAAGGAAAAAGGGGTTAAGTGGCTTGCCCAATGCCACACAGCTAGGTAATTATTAAGTGTCTGAGACTGGATTTGAGCCCAGGTACTCCTGACTCCAGGGCCGGTGCTTTATCCACTGTGCCACCTAGCTGCCCTACCCTCCAATTCATTTTTCACCTCCTTCCTGATCTCTTCTAAGAAGTCTTTCGGGCTGGAGACCAATTCATATTCTCCTCAGAAGTTCAAGATCTGAGTTATGGTCTTTGACTTCAAGGTAGCTTTCAATAGGCACCCCTTTCCATTGGCTTTTCTTCATCTTCCTAGTATCTTGTGTTGTGAGTAGGGGTTTATTGACAGATATTTGGTAATGAAATTCCTAGACACTCTGCTCATTGAGTTTAGTTACTCCAGTGGGCAGGCCACTGGGTGGTCCTCGTTCCTTTCTCTGGACTGTTTGTGACCTTGATTTGTGGCCCAATCCTTAGACCTGAGTGTGTGGGGTGGGCAGCAGTTTCTGGATTATCCTTGCACAATGTGGGCTGCATCCCCAGGCTATAATTAATCTATTTATTCTTCAGTCTGTACTGAGAGAGATATGCTTCACACCTGAACTTGGGGGAGGGGTGTTAATCTGTTTGTTCTTGGAAGAATCACTTTCACTCATAGGGATTGGGGAGGGGTGACTCAATTGGAAACAGAGAATTTCTCTCAAAATACATGACATGTGTCCCTGGTCTTCCAGACCAGACTAGTGGACATTACTGATATCTAGCCACCTCACAGGATCTCTCCTGCCCATTGGTTGCACAGTCAAATCTTCCATGGCTGTTCTCATGTTAGTCACTGGGCCTCATTCTGCCACATCTGAGCAGACCTTCTGCCCTTGCCTACCCCCATTTCCCCTGAGACAGAACTTGTTAATAGATGCTCTTCTCCTAGCTTGTTATTCTGTGCTTTGTGGATTCAAATTATGTGAAGAGGCTTGATTCATATTAGTCTTGAGGAGAAACTAGGAGACCTTAGGACATGTCTGGTTTCTCTCTGATATCTTGGACAGAAAGCCATATTTTACACTTTTCTTCTGGTAATTTACTTTTCTTATTTTAAATCAAATTAATCAAAATTTAATCATTTTTCTATAATATCACATTTTAATTTTATTTGTTAATTTAATAGTTTTATTTCTTTCAATTTATTTATATCTCCTTTGATTTTCAAATTTGGAATTTAATTTTTAATTTCTTCTTTTTCTAACTTGATTTTATATATTTTATTCATCTAAGCATTTGGAAATATAAAATTTCACATAATTACTGCTTTGGCTGTATCCTGTATTTTTTAATATCTCATCATTTCCTTTCTCTTTTAGAAAATTTTTGAGTATTTTGATAAATTATTGTTTGATTTAGTTTCCAATAACTTTTAGAATATCTTTCCATGTACATTTATTACATGTAATTTTTTTATCTTGATATGGACATACTGGTACAAAAATTTATGGGATACAGTCAAAGTAGTTATTAGGGCAAATATTGTATCTCTAAATACTTTCATGAATAAAATAAAAACAGAAGAGGTAAATGAATTGAACATGCAACTAAAATTTAGAGAAAGAATCAAATAAAAATCCCCAATGAAATACCAAGTTAAATTCTGAAAATTAAAGGTGAAATTATCAAAATTGAAAGTAAGAAAATTATTGAAATTATAAATAAGTCCAAGTGTTGGTTGAAGAAGAAATCTAAATTACCAGTATCTAAAATGAAAAAAGATTAATTCACCACAAATGAAGAGGAAATTAATGTAATAGCTATTCAGAACTATTTTGCCCAATTATATGCAAATAAATGTGACAATCTAAGTGAAATGGATGAATATGTACAAAAATATAAACTGCCTAGGTAAAAAAAGAGAAAATAAAATACTTAAATTAGCCCATCTCAAAAAAGAAATTGAACAAGTAATCAATTAACACTCTAAGGAAAAAATCTTCAGGGTCAGATGAATTCATCAGTGAATTTTACCAATCATTTAAGGAACTATTATTAATTATTAAATGACTGGGGCCGGATTTGAACTCAGATACTCCTGACTCCAGGGCTGGTGCTTTATCCACTGGGCAACCTAGCTGCCCCTAAGATGCAAACATTTTAAATAAAATATTAGCAATGTGATTATAGCAAATTATCACTAGAATAATACACTATGATCATGTAGCATTTATACTGGAAATTCAGGGTTGTTTCAATATTCTGTATAATTGCCCATATCATTAACAAACCTAACAGAAATCATATGATTATCTCAACAGAAGCTGAAAAAGCTTTTGGACAAAATGCAACACCCATTCCTCATAAGAACACTAGAAAGCATAGGTATAAATGTAATATTCCTTAAAACAATAAGCACTATTTATCTATAACCATCAATAAAAATTATATGTAATGAAGATTATCTACAAGCATTCCCAATTAGATCAGGGGGTGAAACAAGGATACCATTATCACCACAATTACTCATTATTGTATTATAAATGTTAACTTTAGCAATAAGAGTAGAAAAAGATTTTGAAGGACTTAGAATTAGTAATGAAGAAATAAAATTCTCATTCTTTGTAGGTGATATGATGATAAAACTACATCATCCTAGAAAATAATCTTAAAAAGTACTGGAAGCATTTAGCAATTTTAGCAAAGATACAGGACATGAGGTAAATACACATAAATTCTCAGCATTTCTATATATTGCTAGCAAGATACAGCAGCAAGAGATGGAAAGAGAAATCTTATTTAAAATAATTGCAGACAACATACCATACTTGGAAGTCTACCTGCCAAGGCAGAAACTATATGAAAACAAGTATAAAACACTTTTCACACAAATAAAGTCAGAACTAAATAACTGGACAAATGTCAATTGCTCATGGGTAAGCTAAGCTAATATAATTGAAATGACAATTCTACCTAAATGAAATTATTTATTCAGTGGCATACCAATAAAGCATCCAAAAATTACTTTAGTAAGCTAGAAAAAATATCAACTAAATTCATATGGAATAACAAAAGTTCAAGAAGATCAAGGGAATTAATAAAAAATGCAAAGGATGGCAATCTAGCAATAACACATCTAAAATTATATTATAAAGCATCAATTATCAAAACTGTTTAGTACTGGCTATGAAATAGTAGAATAGTTTAGGTACAAAAGAAACAGCATTAAAGGCTATAGTAATCTCCTGTTTTATAAACTCAAAGATTATAGCTTCTCAGATAAGAACTCTCCAATACAAATTGCTGAAAAAAATTGTACAATAGTATAGAAAATAGCCAAAGACCAACACTTCCCACTCTATATAAGAGTAGGTGGAAATGGTTGCAGAATTTGGACATACAAATGTAATATTGTCAGCCAATTGGGAGTACAAGGAATAGTTTTCCTATCAGATCTGTAGAAAGGATGAAGTTTTTGACCAAAGAAGAGATAATGAACATTATTAAAAACAAACTCGATAATTTTGATTACATTAAATTAAAAAATTTTGCACAACAAAACCACTGCAAGCAAAATTAAAAGAAATGTAGTAAACTGTGAAGCATTTTTTCCAACTAATATTTCTTAGAAATGTTTCTTATTTATAAAATATATAAATGAGTATAATTTATTTAAAAAAAACATCAAGTCCTTCCACAAATGATAAATGGTCAAAGGCCAAGGAAAGACAATTCTCAGATGAAGACAGCAATGCTATCTAAAGTCATATGAAAAATTGCTCTAAATCATTATTGATTAGAGAAATGTAAATTAGAACATATCCAAGACACCTCCTCACACCTCTCTGATTGCCTAATACAACTAGAAAGAAAATGTTAGAGTTCAATATTAGAATAGTTGTGGGAAAACTGGGAAAATAATGCATTGTTGGTAGACTTGTGAACTGATCCAAATTTTCTGGAGAGTAATTTGGAATCATGTCCTAAGGGCAATAAAAACTGTGCATACACTTTGAAATAACAATATTACTACCATGTCTGTATCTTGAAGAGATGATGGAGAAAGGGTAAAAATTCCACATGTACAAATATATTCATAATCGTTTTTCTTTTCAGTGACAAAGTACTGGAAAGTGAGAGGATGCTCGTCAATTGGAGAATACCTGAACAAATTGTGATATATGTATGTGATGGAACACTTGGTCTTCAAGAAATCATGAGGGATTGGATTTCAGAAAAACCTGGAAAGATTTTCATTAATTGATGTGGAGTGAAATGAACAGAACCAGAAGAACATTTCAAAAACTAACAGCAACATGGGATGATGATCAACTATGATGGATATATTCATTTCCGCAAAATAATCAAAGGTAATTTTTAAAGACTTATGATGGAAATTACTATTCATGGTCAGAGAAGGAACTATGGCATCTAAATGAAGACCAAAGTGTATTATTATCAATTTTTGATGTAATTTATTTTTAAGTTTTTATTATTTTTACTGATGTTTTCGTTTTCCAAATACTTGTGATGAAAGGTTTTCATCATTCATCCATATGCCTACATATATTTTCAAGTTACAAAATTTTTTTCCACCCTCCTTTCCCACCCCCTCCCCTCAGTGGTAAAAAGTCAGGTTAATAATGTACATTTGTGTAAAACATGTTTACAGATTAGTCATTTGCATTATGAAGAATTAAGTTTAAGGGAAAGAAATATATGATATTTTTTTAAAGTGAATGTAGTATTTATCAGATTATGAAGGATTTTTTGGTTTTGTTTTGATTTTATTCCTCTGCATGGGGATAACATTGGTCATAGCAGGTCTAATAGGCTTGTCCTAGCTCTCTGAACTGCTGAGAGCAGCAGCTTTCATCAGGGTTGATCATCTCACAATGTTGTTGCTATTGTGAACATTGTTTTCTTTTTTTCTGCTCCCTTCACTCAGCATCAGATCCTATAATTCATTCCATGCTTGTCTAGAATCTGATCATTTATGGTTTCTTTTAGAACAATTGTATTCCATAATATTCATGTACCATAACTTGTTGAGCTATTCCCCAATTGATGGGCATACCCTAAATTTACAATTCTATGCCACTATAGAAAGAGCTGTTATGAATATTTTGGAATTTGTGGGACTTTTCCCATTTTTAATGATTTCTTCTGGATATAGACCTAGAATTTAAATTGCTAGGTTAAAGGGTATGAACTATTTTATTGCTCTTTGGGCATAGTTACATATTTCTCTCCAGAATGATTTGGATCATTTCACAACTCTACCAGCAGTGCATTAATGTCCCAATCCTCCCATAACCACTTGAACATTTATCATTTTCCCTTTTATTAACTTAATCAATCTGATAGGTGTGAGATGATCACCCATAGTTGTTTTAATTTGCATTTCTCTAATCTGTAATTATTTGGAGAAATTTTCATATGATTGTATATAGCTTTAATTTTTTCATTTGAAACCAATCTATTCATATCCTTTGAGTATCAGTTGGGGAGTGCTTTCTGACCTTATAAAGTTGAGGCAGTACTTTATATATTTTTAGAAATGAGACCTTTGTCAGAATTCCTAGCTTTCTGCTTTCCTTCTAATTTTGGAAGCATTGATTTAATTAGTGAAAAAACTTTTCAATTTAATATATTCAAAATCATTCATTTGCAATTTATAATGTACTCAATTACTTGTTTGGTCATAAATTTGTCCCCTTTCCATAAATCAAATGTATAGAGTATTTCTAGTATGATAATTTATCCATGGTGTTGCCCTTTATGTCTAAATCCTGTACTCATTTTGAGCTTATTTTGGTATAGGGTGTGAGATGTGGGTCTTTGCCTAGTTGTTGCCATACAGTTTTTCAGTTTTTCCCAACACTTTTTGTTCTTTAGTGACTTCTTATCCCAGAAATTAATGGCTTTGGGTTTGTCAAACAGTAGATTACTAGAGTAATCATTATTGTTTCTATCCTAATCCACCGATCCATTCTTCATTTTCTTAACCAGTTCCAGGAAGTTTTGATGACTGCCACTTTATAGTATGGTTTTAGATCTGCTACAGCAAGACCACCTCCTTTACAATTTTTTTTTCATCACTCTCCTTGCTATTCTTGAACTTTTGTGTTCCAGATGAGTTTTGTTACTATTTTGTCCACCTCTGTAAAATAATTAATTGGTAGTTTGATTCATATGGCACTGAATAAATAATTTAAATTTGTATAGAATTGACTTTATTATATTAGCACAAACTGACCATGAACAATTGATATTTTTCCAATTATTTAGATCTGACATCAGTTGGTTGAAAAATGCTTTATAATTGTGTTCAACCAGTTTCTGAGTTTATCTTGGGAGGTAGATGCATAAATATTTAATGTCGCCTACAGTTAATTTAAATCGAATTTCTCTTTCTATCTCTTGTGCTTGGGCTTTGTTGTTCATATATAGAAATACCAATGATTTATGTGGGTTTATTTTATATCCTTCTACTTTGTTGAATTTATTAATTGTTTCAAGGAGTTTTTTTAGATGATTTCCTTGGATAATCAAAGTATATCATTATATCATCTGCAAAGAGGGAAAGTTTTGCATCCTCATTGACAATTCTGATTCCTTTAATTTCTTTCTTATCTTATTGTCACAACTAGCATTTCTAATGCTATATTGTATTGAATAGTAATTGCGATAATAGGCATCCTTGTTTCACCTCTGATCTTACTGGAATTCTTTGAGTTTATCCCCATTACATATAATATTTCTTGATGTTTTGAATAGTTACTACTTATTATTTTAAGGAAAGCTCCTTTTATCTCTAAACTTTCTAAGTGTTTTAAAAAGGAATGAATGTTCTATTTTATCAAATGCTATTTAGCATCTATGGAGATAATCATATGATTGCTGTTGGTTTTGCTATATTTTCAATTTTTAAATTTTTCATTTATTATGTCAATTTTTCCTCTCTAATATATTCTTTCTTTAATTTGGATTTGATATCTTTTCCTCACAACACGATCGATATGGACCTATTGTTTAGCTGATTATAAATGTAAAGTCTATATCAGAGTCCTTTCTGTCAGGGTGAGAGAAGAAAGAATGGTAGGAGAGAGAAAAGTTTAAATCTCAAAACATTGCAGAAAATGATTGGCAAAAAATACCACTGTATGTAGCTGGGAAAAATTATTAAAACATTAAAATATTAAATTGTGTATGAAGATTCTGAAGATTACCTGGCAGGAGAAGATAACAGGTACTTTTTTTTGAGGTCCTTTTTTGAGCTAAACTGCCAAGCATTCAAACTTTGCTACAGAGAGCACAACTACAATGGGCAGGCCAGTTGTTAGAATGCCCAACATACACTTGCTAATAAGTCTATTTTACAGAGAACTCACACAGGTTAAACTCTCATAAGTGTTTCAGAGGAAGTGATATGGGGACAACTTGAAGGTCTCACTTGCTAACTTTAGAATTGATTATGCAATATCGGGACACTGCCCCCAGACCACTCAGCATGGAGTGTCCATCAGAGAGATTGCGGGATTCTATGAGTAGGGCAGATTTGAAGAAACTCAAAGGAAAGGTAAAATTTGGAGTAAACACTACAGATTTTCACATGGACTATTTGGACTCAAACTGTGGTAGAGTGTTTCAAGCTCATATTGGTCTGATTAGGTATAGTTGCACACACTGTACTTTATTGCTTATATTAATGATATCATTTTGGTCTTCTTAAATAATGAAGGACATACATACCCATAAGCCAAACATCTAATAGGGTCTTTAGATTCCACTTGCCCAATTCTAATTTTTAAGAAACTATTTTCTTCAGTTAACATTTGTATTTCCTTTTCTATTTCTCCATTTATACTCTTTTAGGAATTGTTTTGTTTAGTGTATTTTTCCCATTTGGCTAATTCTATTTTTAAGAAATTGTTTTCATTAGTCATTTTTTCCTTCTTTTTCCAAGCTGTTTACAATTTCATTTATAATCCTCATGAACAACTCATTTCTTTTCTCATTTTTTTCTACCTCTCTTACTTGATTTTATAAAGTCCTTTTTGAGGATTTGGACTTGAATTCATATTTTCCTTTAAGATTTCAGATATATAATTTAGACATTTTTATCTTCTGGATCAATGCTTTGTTCTTCCTTATTGCCATAGTAACATTCTATAGGTTAGCGTTCTTTAAGTTGTTTGTTTTAATTATTTTAAAAAATTGGTCTCGGCTCTTGGGGCATTGAATGTACATATGTACTGCCAAAATCTTCTTGTGCTGGGGCTCCAGTGTCCGGTCACCAACTTTCCATATTGGTATCTCACATGCTGGTGGCTTGCTCACTGTGCTGAGTTAACTCAACCTAGTGTTGCCTATTTAACAATAGCTGGAGTCCTTACAGCTAGCCTGCTATGTCACTGATCTGCTGAACCAAGACTGAAGAACTTTGGTTGCTGATCCTTTGCTGTGGTTAAGGGCTTCTTACTTGCTTGTTCACAATGTACCTAAGCTAGGCTATGTTCCTCTTTTACCCAATCCAGACAAATCTTCGCTGAAGTTCTTTGTTTTAAATTTCTGAAATCTTTCTAAGATGTCTTGAGTTGGATAATTGTATCACTTCATAATTTTGTAGGGTCTGCCAATCTAGAATCTGTTTAGAGTCTTGATTTAACAATGTTTCTGAGGGAAAGTAGGAAGATACCAGGCAAGTTTCTTTCTTCTCTCCACCATCTTGGATCTGCTACCTTGGGGATGCTTTCTTAATATACAAAATAAGAAGGATGAAATGTAAACTGAATTGAGATAATTCTGAATTACCAAGTGAGTTCACTATGGCAGTGCCTCCTTGGCCACATAGGGATACTAAATATAAAGTTATCCTTGAAAGAAATTATTATTTTTTATATTGAGTATTTCATCTTTTTTGCCAAATGAATTATTCTTTCCAGAGCATTTGCTGCTCTTCTGAAAGACCATATTTTAGTGGTGAATGGATTTAGGTAAAGGTTGGACTAGTATATAAAAGGCTTTCCAATAAGGAGATTCAGCAATTTATATTTATCTCCTATAATTAACTAGTCATATCAAGTCCTACAAACCCACACTTCTTTTCTTCTTCTTCCTGATCTTATTTGAACCCTCCTGGTATCACATTTGAGTTGCTTCAGAAGACTCTGAATTTATCTCTATGTCCTCTCCATGCTCTTTCTTCCCCTTTTCAAAATTAATTTGATTTGAAATTTGGTTCCTCCTAGAATATTAGGGCAGTTTATTGACACAGTGTATGGAATGCTACTAGGCCAGGAGTCAGGAGAAATTGAGTTTCAATATAGACTTAGACTTATATTAGTTTTATGATCCTAAGCAAATCATATAGCTCTCTTCCCTTCAGTTTCCTCCACTGAAAAATTAGCTGGAAAAGGAAATGACAAACTGCCGGTATCTTTGCTAAGAAAACCCCAATAAAAACAGGATATACTCACCATGTTATTTTGGGGAAGTGGGGCAACTAGATAACTCAGTCAATAGAGCACCAGACCTGAATCAAGAAGTCTACTCTTCCTGAATTCATATTAAACCTCAGACTTAAAAGTTGTGTAACTCTGGTTTAACTTAATCCTACTTTCCTCAGTTTTCTCAGTTGCAAAATGAGCTGGAGATGCAAATGTGCACTACTCCAGTATCATTTCCAAGAAACCTGAAAATAGGGTCATGAAGAACTGAATATGATTGAACGACAACAACTTCAAAAAAGTTAGTGATACTGACACCTTAGAACTACATTTTCAATGAAAAGGAAAACAGATTAGCCTATGAGTCCTTGAAAGCAACACTTTTCCTAATAAATTGCTCTAATTTGATTCTGTCTCGGTTCCTTCCATTCATTAACAAAATGTTCATTCAAAAGGGTCTTGATCAAGTGAATTTTTCTCTTGGAAAACTCATAGATGGCCTCTTATTCCTGAAATCTAGAATCAAAGATTTTTTGAGTTGGACAGACCCCACATCCCACTATTTCAATTCTAACTAACCTTAAAAGTAAGGTGAGCTATTCCTACTTCTATTTAGTGGCAAAGGCCTTAAAAGAAGTAAGCTGAGGTTCAATAATAGGGTTCAATATCAATGGGTTGACCTATACAAGAGATCTTCCAGCAAATTCTAGGTTAACACCTGAATATGTTTAACGACAAGTTATAATACATAATCTCAGCAGTTTCTTCCAACTCAAAAGTTATGTGAATCAATCACCACATAATCTTGGGTGGATTTTGCTACCTGCCTTCCTAAATCCTCTTAGATCTAGATGGTAGCCTTGTGAAGTAAATAATCCTTTACCACTGAGAATTCTATCAAGACTAAGACTTTATCTCAATAATACATAAAAGTGAGAAACCAGAGAACCAACTGTAAACTGGACTCTAGTTCCCCTAAGAACAAAGCTCACAGAGAGACAAGTGCAACAAAGAAGAGACATTAACGTGATTAACTTCTTGTAGAAGTATAGAAAATAAGCACTTGTAATATAATAAAGGAATAGGATATCAAAGATTCTGTGACTTTGCTTAATTCCTATGAATTTGTTAGTACCTCTTCATGATTTATGTCAAACACTTTTAATTAGAACAAAAAAGTTTCTTAACTGTAAAATAACAAAAAAGGAATCCTGAAGTCAATTGCTGTTTCCTGAAGGTACCGCAAAGTAAGAAGTATGCTGAAGCTAGCTCAAATTGGCTCAAAAAAGTCTATTGTTATTTTCAGTGGGAGTATCTGCATCTTAGAAATTAGAGAAAGCTAGAAATTAGTATTTAATTTGTTTTATTGATTGCTCATGTAATATGTGATTAGCTTCTATTTCTTCTTCAGTTATGAAAAACTGAGGAAAGGAGTTTCTGACTAACAGATAAACAACTAGGGAGATTGGAGAAGACCAAAATATAAGTTGATGTATAACAGGGAGAATGGAGGAAGCCATAAAAAGGAATCTTTTTCTACTGATAAGAAGGTTAACATTGAGCAGGAAAACAATAAAGCAAAAAATTAGAATGTTGGGTGAATTAATAAATAAACTGGTGCCAGTCTAGGTGTCTGATTCACATATTTGCTTTATATATCTTGAGAGTTTTGTCGCCATATTGTGGGGAAGGGGAGGTTTGGTAAGGAATAAGGACTAATGCAGGGAGAGAATTAGGCACTTTAGATGGGTCTTTGACCTCTGTAATATCCAGCCAACTGGGGACATGGGAGGGATATTATTTTGTGTGTCTAGATAGGGGATAAAAGGCTATGGTTTTTCTGACCCAGGTGTGCCCATATTGGGGAGTCACCCCTTCTCAAGAATGTTACAATGAAGGATCCTCTTTGCTTTGCTAATGGCTGTTCTGAGTTCATGGTAAGGTGTTTGTTTCTTACAATTAAACTTTAGGAAGTGATGTAAAAATGTTAATGATAAAGGATACAGAATTTACCTGATAGGCAGAGCCAAGATGACACAGTAGAAGCAGGAAATCCCAGAAGTTCTATCCCAGAACATTTTTAAATACCTTAAAATTATGGCTAAAATATTGGAGAGGTGAAACCCACAGAAAGACTGTAGAGTCTTCAGTCCAGGAAAAGTTGTAAAATTCATGGGAAGGGCTGTTCTACCAGGGTTGGAAAGGGCTGCAGCATACCTTACTCAGTGCTGATCATTGGAGAAAATTATCTCCAGGAATTCAGGAATCCTCCATGGGGCACCTAGGTCCCTAGGGTTTCTTAGGTCTGTGATAGCAGGGGCATTTTCCAGATCTCTCAATCCAAGGATTGCCAAGGACAATTTGGAAGGTCAGTGGGAAAATCTGCTTCAGCAGAGAGTGCAGAGTCCAGGCCAGTGCAGACCTCAGGACAACCCTACCCCAGGAACTAGTGGAGCCACACAACAGTTGCTTCCAGAGCCCATGAATGGTAAGGGGCTTGGGAAAGACTGCAGAGATTTCTCCACTATCCCTTGGGCAAGTATCTTTGTTTGGCCCATTCTCAAGTCCAGGTTGCAAACTAGGGCTCCATACTGCCATAGTGGAGCAGGGACAGTTCTCACAGATCCAGGGCATAGGGGAGGGCCTGTGGTCATTCACAGGCAAGGGCAGGGGCCAGGAGAGCAGTCAGAGTTCCTGAAATAACTTTGAAGAAATTGAAGTCCCTGGAGGGTGTCCCCCAAACCCTCAAAAGTTTGGGAAATTATTTACACCAGCTTGGAAATAGAGTCCCAGCTTAACGAAAAGTTAAAATCATGCTTTGGGCTGGGGAAATGAGCAAACAACAGAAGAAAAATTGATGAGAGACAATTACTTTGGTCATATGGAGGATCAAAATACACACTCAGAAAGTGACAAAGTCAAAGCTTCTATATCCAAAGCCTCCAAGAAAAATAGGAATTGATCTCAGGCTATGGAAGAATTTTAAAAAGTTTCTGAAAATCAAGAGAGGTAGAAGAAAAATTGGAAAGAGAAATGAGAGTGATGCAGGTAAATCGTGAAAAACAAGTCAGCAGTTTGATGGAGATACCAACCAAATATCAAAGAGAATAACATCTTAAAAACCAGCTTATGTCAAATTGAAAAAAAGATGTGCAAAACGTCAATGAAAATACCGTTAAAGAGCAGAATTGCCCACTTAGAAAAGGAGATAAAATGCTTTATGAAGAAAATAACTCCTTCAAATGTAGGAGAGAGATAAGGGAAGTTGATAACTTTTTGACAAATCAAGAAACAATAAAACAAAAGCAAAAGAATGAAAAGCTAGAAGAAAATGTGAAATATCTCATTGGAAGAAAGACCTGACCTGGAAAACAGATCCAGAAAAGATAACTCAAAAATCATTGGGCTAATGACAGTCATGATCAGGAAAAGAGCTTAGACTTCATTTTTCAAGAAATTCTCCAGAAAAATTGCCCGATATCCTAGAAGCAGAAGGTAAAATAGGAATTGAGGGTTTCCACTAATTATATCCTGAAAGAGTTCCCACAATTAAAACACCAGGAATTCTATAGCCAATTCCATAATTTTCAAGTGAAAGAAAAAATATTACAAGTAGTTAGAAAGAAACAATTTATATATTGTGGAGCCACAGTCAAGATTGCACAAGATTTAGCAGTACCTACATTAAGGGCTCATAGGGTTTAGAATATAATATTTTGGAAGGCAAATCAACTGAGAATCCACTGCTCAACAAAACTGAACATCCTTTCACGGGGAAAAAGATGGGAATTCAATGAAATATGGATCTTTCAAACTTTCCTGTTTAAATGGCCAGAACTGAAAAGAAAGTTTGATCTTCAAGTATGGGACTCAAGTGAAGCACAGAGAGAGTGGACAGGAAGGGCAAGCTATGAGGGATTTAATGATGTTGAACTGTTTATATTCTTGCATGGGAAAATACTACTAATATGAATCTTCTCATTCATTACATATAGGCAAGGCACAGGAGAGAACTGAATATGAAATTGCTTCTAGGATATCAGAACAATCTTTCTGGAGAATTTCTTGAAAAATTAAGTCTAGGCTCTTTTCCTGGACATGAATATGAATTGTATAATATATTACAAAGATGAAATCAATGAGCAAATAAGGAATGTATTGGGAGAAAAGTAAAGGAAAAGTAGAATGGGCTAAGGTATTTAATGTAGAAGAGGCAAGATAAAATTTTTGCAGTGAAGTAGAAAGGGGAGGAGGTGTGGAAATGAGTGAGTTTTCATTTTCATTGGAAGTGACTCAAAGAAGAAATAACATACACACTCGATAGGTTATAGAAATCTCTCTTACTCTACAGGGAAAAAAAGAGAGGAAGCAGGTGGGAGAAAGGGGAAGGGGGAGGGAAGAGTGGAGTATAGGTGATACAAAAGAGGGAAGATCATGGGAGAAAATAGTCAAATAAAACAGTTTTGAGGAGAGACAGGTGAAAGAGAGAGAACAGAATTAATGTATGAGGGGAGTATTAGGGTGGAGGAAAATACAGCTAGCAATAGAAACTGTAGGAAAACATATTGAAGCAAATTATTTGATGAATTTATAGTAAAGAAAATGATCCATCCCAGAAACAGAGCCTATGGTATTTGAACACACACTGCAGTAAACTTTTTTTTCTCTCACTTTATTTTCCTTGCGATTTCTCTATTTTTGTGGGGGTAGAGAAGGTGTTATATTTACTTTTACATCAAGTTTATTGTAGTAATGTGAAAATAAATAAATTAAATGTTAAAAAATATTGCATAGCATAGCAATAAAATGTATGCTTACATGAAACAAAAAGAATTGTCCTTTCCTGTGTGGGTTGAAATAGTGGGGTATGGGGTTGTCCCAGTCTGCAATTCTGTGATTTTTGGATTTCAGGACTAAGAGCTCATCTATGAGATTTTAATTAGAAAAGACTTAAAAACTGCCTCTTGTTGTGGAGATCTAATTCTTTAATATCTTTCACTATACCCCTGACTGCTCAAATAGGGAAACTTTTAATATTTTCACAGAATCCAAGAAGTTCAAGAAAAGTTTCCAGAAAAAAGTGAAGCCATGTCTGGAAGTAGAAAATATCTTATCCAGGCCAACCACTATCAGAAAATCAGAGGTATTCTGGAAAATATTTAACAACTAGTTCTCCTTAGCATGACACACCTTTTAATTTAATTTGCAGTTATTACAACTTTTCAATTACTTTCTCAAGACTAGATAATCAATGAAAGAATAAATCAACTGATTTATAGTCATTGTTGATTTTCAAGATGTAAATTTAACAATTGACTCTCAGAGCAATTCAAACTGGTTCTAGCACATACCCACCTAAAATCTATTTACTTTGATCCTAACAAGAGATGAGACACCACCAAGACTTCACCCAGGTAACTACATATACATAAGGCAACCATTAAGAGGCAATGAGATAATAAAGATAGCTGAAATTAAAGAAAGGAAACAGAAGCTATAGACCCAAAGCCTGGGGCCATTTGGTGACTGCTCAAACAGGCTTTGACAACTCAATAATAGCTTCTGAGGGTATCCTTGTCTTAGAAGTGGAACTTAGTAACTGATGTTCATGAATCATCTGGAAATTCTTGAATCTTATTCAACAAATGGGAATATATCTCATATTTCAGGGAAAATTCCAGAATAGTGTTCATTTTTTGGAAAGCCTTTATGATAAAAGGAGTAAATGTTACCCATCTAAATTGAAGATGAATTAATTACTTGCAATTTTTCTGTGAACTCTGCTTTTAATTTGAAGATTCCTATAGGGGACTTTCCCCATCTCTTCCTAACTTGCCCATAAGGGTAGGACATATTTAGCTATTATATTTTCTGTTTATTTCTTCCTCTTAACCCAGGGCATGAAAAGAAGGAAGCTGTGGGTAATCTAGGATAGGATGAGACCAGGGTAAATAAGAAAAGGGCTCAATAAATTAGCTATTGCAGTTTTCCCTGTATTGAGACTGTCTCACCTGTACTAATTCTCCGTTGGGGGATGGGGAGGTCAAATTTGGGAAAATAAAAGGATGAGCAAGAGGTTCTGAGCCTTCAGTCCAGGTCTTGGTTATGGGAAAAAAGAGTACCTCTCTTGGATACACAGGGTTCATGCTCCCAGAACTTGATTTCTATACAGTCTAAAATGAGTCATGAAATGTAAGTTTGATTCCTTGGAGTTTTAGACCCCTATCTAAAGTTTATAAGTTTGGAGTGTCCTAGCATAGTGACAGAGATCAAGAAGCTCAAGGGAATTACTATGATATGTTTAAGCAGTAGCATACAGTATGTTTACATAGGGTTAGAAGCAGGTGAATTTAATACATACTTTCTTTTTTAATAATATAAATATTTTACTTGTTTTCCAATTATTTATAGTAGTTTCTACCAGTCATTTTTTGCAAGGTTTTGAATTTTACAATTTTTCCCTCTCCCTTCCTTCCCTCCCTCCTCCCCCCAACAGAAGGGAATCTGATAGTCTTTACATTTGTTTCTATGATATTCATAGATTAAAAATGAATCCATTGATAAAAACAATATGGACAAGGAAGAAAAAATATTAGAGAAGTAAAATTATATAAAACATATGACAACATTTTTTTAAAAAAAATTGAAGGCAATTATCTTTGTTCTTTGTTTAAACTCCACAGTCCTTTCTCAGGATGGCATTCTCCAAGATAGATCACCTAAAATTTTCTCTGATTATAGCTGATGGAATGAGCAAGTGCATCAAGGCTGATCATCACCTCATGTTGTTAAGGTGTACAATATTTTTCTGATTCTGCTCATCTCACTCAGTATCAGTTCATGCAAGTTTTTCCAGGCTTCTCTGAAATGCCATTCCTCCTTAGTTCTAATAGAACAACAGTGTTCCATCACATAAAAAAAACACAATTTGCTTAGCCATTCCCCAATTGGTAGACATCCCCTCAATCTCTAATTCCTTGTCACTACAAACAGAGCTGCTATAAATCATTTTGTATATGTGGGGATTTTAGCCTTTTTCATGATCTCTTCAGGATATACACCCAGTAGTGATATTGCTGGATAAAAGGATATGCAAATTTTTATTTCACTTTGGGCACAATTCCAAACTGCTGTCCAGAAAGGCTGGATCAGTTTACAGCTCCACCAAAAATGCATGTGTCCCAGATTGCCCACATCTTCTCCATTATTGATCATTATCCTTTCTGATGATATTGGTCAATGTGATAGATAGAAGGTGGCACCTCAGAGATGCTTTAATTTAGGGTCTTTTCAATATGACTATAGATAGCTTCTATTTCCTCATCTCAAAACTGGCTTTGCATACCCTTTGACCATTTGTCAACTGGGGAATGGTGTATATTTTTAATAAATCGGACTCAGTTCTCTATATATTTTAGAAATGACTCCTTTGCCAGAAACAATAGTTGTAAAAATTGTTTCCCAATTTGCTACATTTCTTTTGATCTTGGTTAAGGTGGTTTTGTTTGCACAAAAGCTTTCTAATTTAATGTATTCAAAATTACCAACTTTTTTTATAATGTTCTCTATCTTTTCCTTGGTCATAAACAGCTCCACTTTCTGTAGATCTGGCAAGTAAATTATTACTTGCTCTTCTAATTTACTTATAATATTGCCTATTATGTCTAAATCCTGTACCCATTTTGAACTTTTGTTAATATAGGGTGTGAGATGTTGGCCTAATCCTAGTTTCTGCCATACTATCTTCCAGTTTTCCCAGCATTTTTTAATGAAGAGTGAGTTCTTATCCCAAAACCTGGCCTCCTTGGGTTTATCAAACAGTAGATTATTGTAATCATTTCCTTCTTTCTCTTTTGCACCGAATCTATTCCACTGATCTACCACTCTATTTATTAGCCAGTACCAAACAGTTTTGATGCTTAATGCTTTATAATTTTAGATCTGATAAGGCTAAGTCACTTTCTTTAGTTTTTTTTTTCATTAAATCCCTTGATATTCTTAACTTTTTGTTTCTCCATATGAAATTAGTTACATTTTTTTAGTTCACTACAGTAATCTTTTGGAAGTTTATTTGGTATAGCACTAAATAAGTAGTTTAATTTAGGTAGAATTGCCATTTTTATTTTATTAGCTTGGCCTATCCACAAACAGTTCATATTTGCCCAGTTATTTATGTTTATTTGTGTGAAAAGTGTTTTATTGTTGTTTTCATAGAATTTCTGAGTCTGCCTTGGCAGGTAGATTTCCAAGTATTTTATGTTGTCTGATATTATTTTAAATGGCATTTCTCTTTGTAACTTTTGCTGCTGTATCTTGTTGATAACATATAGAAATTCTGATGATTTATGTGGGTTTATTTTATATTCTGTGGCTTTGCTAAAGCCGTTAACTTTTTATCCAATAGTTTTTAAGATGATTTTTTTTAGCTTTCTCTAGGTTTACCATCACTTCATCTCCAAAGAGTCAAAGTCTTGTTTCATCTTTCCCAATTCTAATTACTTCAGTGTCTTTTTCTTATTGCTGAACTCAACATTTCTAATAAGATATTGAATAATAGTGGTAATAACAGGCATCCTTGTTTCACCCCTAATCTTATTTGGAGTGCTCTAGCTTATCCCCATTGCATATAATGTTTGTTGATGGTTTCAGATATATCCTTATCATTTTAAGGAACAATCCATTTATTCCTATACTCCTAGTGTATTTTTAGTAGGAATGGGTGCTGTATTTTATCAAAGATTAGGTTTCTGTTAGGTTTGCTATTGATATAGTCAATTATGCTGCCAACTTTCCTAATTTTGAACCAACCCCACAGTTCTGAAATACATGCTGCTTGGTCATAGTGTATTATCCTAGTGATAACTTGCTGTAATCACTTTGCTAATATTTTAGAATTTTGCATCTATATTTATTAGGGAGACAGGTCTATAATTTTCTTTCTCTGTTTTGACTCTTCCTGGCTTAGATATCAGCACCATATTGGTGTCATAGAAGGAATTAGGCAGAGTTCTGTCTTCACCTATTTTTTTCAAATAGTTTACATAGCATTGGAACCAATTGTTCCTTGAATGTTTGATAGAATTCACTTTGAATCCAACTGGCCCAGAGATTTTTAGTTCCAGAGTTCATTGATGGCTTGTTGAACTTCTTTTTCTGAGATAGGGTTATTTAGGTATGTAATTTCCTCCTCACTTTACCTGGGTAACTTATATTTTTTGTAAATATTCATTCATTTCACTTAGATTATCATGATCAAATGTATTGGCATACAATTGTACAAAATAGTTCCAAATTATTACTTTAATTTCCTTCTCATTGGCAGTGAGCTCACGTTTTTCATTTTTGATACAAGTAATTTGTTTATTTTCCCTCCTTTTTTTTAACACTTGAGAGGGAGTGAGTTTATTGGATGGATTTCACCAGGAGTAGACACATCCTCAGGCATGGGGCCACCAAGCACAGTTCCTATGCTCCCAGCAGCCCTTCCTCCTGCTCCCCAATCTTCCCAATAGACCACTAAGGGGCCCTTACATATCCTCTCCAAATGGAGAGGGAGAAGGAGAAGTAGAGACCTGATTTGTTATATCTCCCTGAGCTGGCCCATAGACTCCCAAATCTTGTGAATAAAGGGGTCAAAAATGCAGTGGGGTCACCTGCAGTTCCTGATCCCCAGGCCTGTCTTCCCAAAACAGGGGGCATGGATATAAGGCACAGACACTCCAGGAAGGAAGCCAGATGCCCTCTGGGACCCCCTTCCTGCACATGAGCTCCCGAGCAACCATTCCTGCTTCCTCCCAAGAACTGTGACATAATAAAATGGGGTGTATCCCTTGACCTTGTGGTCATTTTGTGAAAGGTTAGCTGGGAGGAGACATTTACTGCTCTCCTTGCCTGGTCCAGCCACCAGCCCTACTACTCATCACTGTGTTCCCCCCAGTATCCAGGGTTAAAGCCTTGACTCCGTCTAGCACTGTCCTTGGGAATGCTGTCCATACAGGTGGACAGTAGAATGAGAAGCCAAGGGATAGCCGGAGCCCCTGACCCCTGCACTCCTTAACTACTGGAACCTTGTGGGGGCTGCTTCTGCAGAAGTGCCGAGGTATCTCGCTTCTCGAAGTGCAGAAGCTACTTTTTCGTGACCTGCTTGAGCTTTGTGAGGTTCTGGGTCCGCTCATTCTCCAGGCACCTCTTCAGGTTCTCTGCTCGCAGCGTTTTCCTCTCCTCTTGATTCTCTCCAGGTGCCTTGCAAAGTTCTTTGCCAGTTTCTTCTCCTGCCTCTCCTTTATCTTGCACTGCAGGATGTCCACGCGGCTTGGCCTGGACCATCTTGGAGAAACTCTTCTTGTTGGGGTCCTTCCTCACTCCATCGGACTTGGGCTTCTCTTTGGGTATTTCTGCTGCCTCTGGGGGCAGAGGAGATGCCCTGCTTCTTAGCTTGGGGCGCTGGCTGTGTCTGCAGCTCCATTCTGGGACGCAGGGTAGAGTCTCTGGGGCAATGCCAAGTCTTTGCCCCTGCTCTTGGGGGGAGCCCAGGCCTGGCCCCCACTCTTCCCCCGGCTTCCCTGCTCTCGCCACTACTCCAGATAGCAGCTCTAAGGCAGTTTTGGCCATGGGTCTCAGGAAGCTGCGCCAGGCCTTGCCTCCTAGATGGGGTCATCGGGTCATGGGGTTCTCAGCCTCCAGGCCCCCCAGGCACTGGCTTCTCCTCCGAGGGGTTTCCATCTCCAAGCACCAAGCCGACCGAGCCCACCAGTAGTCGACACACATGGAGCTCCAGGCGCAGGAAGCCGGAGGCACGTTGTCCAGCAAGACACCTAGGTGAACTGCAGAACCTCCGAAGCCCAGAGGCCTCACTCACCAGGGGCATGCACCTTGCTGCCACTTTCCTAGCAGCTCTCTTCCTTCTTTTTAAAATCAAATTAACAAAGATTTATTTATTTTATTGACTTTTTCATTAAATCACCTCTTCGTTTTATTTATTAATTCAATAGTGTTCTTGCTTTCAATTTTATTATTTTCTCCTTTATTTTTAGAATAATTTGATTTTTAATTTGGGGTTTTTAATTTGTTCTTTCTCTAACTTTTTTAGTTGCATGCTCAGTTCATTGATTTTCTTTTTCTCTATTTTATTCATGTAAGCATTATTCCCCTAAAGACTGCTTTGACTGTATCCCATAAGTTTTGGTATATTGTCTCATTATTGTCAATGATTGGATGAAATCACTAATTCTTTCTATAATTTGTTTTTTGATCCACTCATTCTCTTTTTTTTTTGTATAAGCTCTTTATTAGCAGAATTTCATCTTCAGAAAATTATGAACCCATTAACCTGGACCACATCTAGTTCCTAATAAAATGATTGGGCTTTCCCAAACACACAAATAACTGACAACTTTCAAGAAAGTTGCCAACACTTAATTTGCCACCTCCCAACAAGGAAGAAGGCAGATTATTGTGTGACATAAGCCTGGGCGGGGGGGAGGGGGTCAACAGTTCCTTCTCTGTGAGTTAGAGAAATGGACACAGTTAGCTGTGCACAATCTGGCTGACAGAGCCCTGGAGAATTCTGCTAAAGGCTTGCAAATCTTAGATCCCCACAACAGCCCTGTGAGTTACTCTCCTTAAACTCCTTAGAACACAAAACAAAACACAGAGAGGTTATCGTGAAGTCTTGTTTGAAGCAGGGCTTGAGGTTGGTTCTTCTCGACAGGAATAACTTACTTCATTATGATCTCTGACTCTTAAGCATAACCTCAAACATATGAATGCTACACAGAGATGTAGATAACAGTAATTTAAACTCTATCACAATACACATTTTACCCAACTGCATGGAGGCAAGAGATGAGTAAATTCAAGGGCAAGAGAAATTGAATAATTGTCTGGGTTTTTTTTTTTTTTTGATGTCTGCTAACAGCTTCCAAAATGGGAAGGACTGCAGTCATAGAAGTTACTTCTTATTGGGGGGGGGGGGGGCAATGAGGCAATTAAGTGATAAATGGATGAATGAATCTTTCTTTGTTTCATTACAGTTATCCCTTCCACATCATGACTTTCCCCATTGT
Source organism: Macrotis lagotis (assembly GCF_037893015.1). Lineage (NCBI taxonomy): Eukaryota > Metazoa > Chordata > Mammalia > Peramelemorphia > Peramelidae > Macrotis > Macrotis lagotis. The sequence goes on along the minus strand of NC_133658.1, from coordinate 231,931,780 downwards.
GATTTCCATATATTTCAGGTTGGCATAATACATTCAATGGGAGTTTTTTAAAATAGATTTGTGGAAGCCATAGATAACACACAATACATGACCAAATACCAAGCCAAATTTTTCAATAAGGTACTGTAAACACTTAATGAAAAAAAAGGAAAAAAGTTCAGATTTCTTCTGCAGCATGAAAGGAGGGTTAAAAAATTTAATTCATTTTTCTAGATGGTAGTGGGCACCAAACCCCTAACTCCTGTGATGTGGAAGAGATAACATGGTGCTGGGGACCTTGTATGATGTATCCACAATGATTGGAATATAATAGATTCTGCACTACCCATGAGAAGGGCTGTGGATAATTAATAACATTTACTTTGAGATATTGGTCACCTAGTCCACTCCCCTTGTTGCCAGGGGGAGTTGCCAATTGAAGATTGAGAGGTCTAAATGGTGAAAGAATTCACACACAGCCCTGGGATTATAAAACTGTTCAGGATTTATTATAGGAGCCTGCAAAGTGAACAGATTAAAACCTTTTTTCCTCCAGGAGAAGCAGCAAGCACCTTGTAAATTGTTCAGAATAATAAAAGACTAGGATAGGTATGTTTGGGGGACTGTAACAGACAGACAGAAGAGGAGAAAGAGATAATGGTCGTGAGTGAGTCTGGTCCACTAAGAGGAGTGTCCAGACCAGGCTTTTATAGACTTGTCCACTCTCTGGGAACAAAAGGGTGAAGAGATTTTGGGGGAATGTGAAATCCCTCCCCCCCCTTAGGTTTCTGAAACTAGGTAAAAGGCTGAAAGTTGGGAGAGTGGGAATGAGGAAAGTTATGAATTTTATATTTAAGAATATAACAATAGGAGTCAATTTACATCACAGGAGCAGATAACATTTAAAAATTTAGTTGTATAAAAGATTACACAATCTGTTTCCAATTACAGATCTCCTATGTTCACAATTCCCTGTATCATGTTCTCATAACTCCCTGCATCACCCTTGTTTTACAGATGATAGGTACAGAGATCACATGATTATTTTAAATCATTTATATAATTAATAAGCATCAAATATAATATCTGATCTTAAATCTTCTGAATCTAACACCACTGTTCTCTTCATGTATGAGCTAGACAGACCACCTATTCTATATATGTGAGCCATTTGCTAAAGCAGTGAATAGACAGGCCCATTTTGGGGCTCTGATAGCCTCCTTTCTAAATTTCTACAGCAGTCACCCACTAAGGTTATAGTAATATAGCTTTCCTGAGTGCACAAAACAGAAAGCTTTACTCTTTTTAAACCTGTTCTACCAAATTCATGTTATAAATTTCAATCATCAGCATAGGGAAGACAAAGTCCTCTCCCCCCCCCTACATTATCTTGGGCCTGATGCAGGGAAATCATGTAGAGAATTATGAATGTAGCTTTAATGCTATTAAAATCTTGTTCATTGTGGAGGACTGTTTGGTTCTGAGATGACCTTGATTGTTGATTGTATCCTGTCTCCCTTTGACACTGTTGTCCCCATTTTCCCCTTCACTTAACTTTGACTGTATTTACTGGCGTGACAGGAATTGACATGTTGAACCTGGGGTTGGCCACCTTGGGACAGGAAGGACCAGTACATAGCTTGCCATTGGAAGATACCTGGCCTAAGATGTAAGACCACTCCCTAAGTGCCACCCTTTGTCCAGCTTACCATAGTAGGGTATTTAATAGGAAGTGCTGCCCCTTCTAGGAGGATGGGACTTTCTCATGCTCTTCCTTAACCGAAGTGGAATACCCTGGGCCTCATCACGTAGTCTGTTTAAGCCAAGTCCCATGACTGCCTGTCTTTCTCTCTCTCACTCACTTCACCTGGTCTGTTCTCAAGGTGCTTACTATTTTTCTTATGAATTTTGGCCTTTGTATTTCCTAACATTATTTTGCCATAATAAAACCCTGAGCAGTTTTAACATCCAAGAGAGTTGCAAATACCTTCACCTTTTCAGAGGCCTTAAATCATCTGTCTTCAGTGTCTAAATCTTAAATAATTGGCAACATGTTGATAAGGAAAATGTGCATACAAAACATTTTTTGTAAGAAAATCATTGCTATTTAGAGGTCTCAGCATATTTTCATAAGTGCTTTTAATAATAAAAAAGGTACAATTATTCAAGGTTCCCTTTGAGTAGTGTTTACTAAATCCCAAGATGCCTGAAGATTATCTACCTTTTCCTTATTGATCAAAAGAACTCTAGGTATCAACAGAATAAGTGACAAGCTTTCACAGTAACTGAGGCAGCCCCTTCCTTCTCATCTTATACACCAAGTCTGGTTAGGGCTTGTCTTCATCTTTGCAAAGCAGAGAAAAATCAGTTTTTCAAGTAGACAGTGAGAGGATCTATTCTTTCTCTTCTTATTTGAATAATAGTACACTTTTTGTAAATGAAGATGGAAAGAGGACAGGTATAAGACTTCTCCTGATGATAAGAATTACAGAAAAGGAAGGGACACTGTGCCCCCCCCCTCTCTCTCTTATATGCTAGAGTAGAATGTGGTGATCAATGGATTATTCTCTATTCTTCGATGCAACCTCCTACCCTAGCCTTTGCTGAAATTTGTTTAAACTTTAGATTTAAGGAAAGGTTTCCAGTTGGCTGTAATCTGAACTCTTAGGGTTTGATCATGTACCATGATCACTGTGCAAGCATCCCATCAGTGGATCAATGAAATTTATTAAAGCTTAGGCCAAATAATCATTTTATTATGGCTAAAAGAAGACATTTCAGTCTCTTTGATCAATTTATTCATTACAAAAATAACAAGACAAGGAGTAGCATAGGAAATATTCATCCTCCACCTATGGACCTGACCTCAGGAGCAGGCACAAAGCTCATACACCATAATTTCAGGGGTTTCAAGAAAGCCTGTCCAGATCCTTCAGTTACTCCCACTTTTTCATTGATACCTGAAAACATATCATTAACAAATCATTCCTGTAGTTTCTAAATTTAATGCTGTTTCCCCTCTTGCTCAAGATCTATGGCAGGGGAAATAAATATATGGACTTTTTTTTTAAAATCAGATCTTTGATTTCATTATAATAGGAAAGTTCCAGTGAGGAAATTGCTTCTCTCCATTAAACTCAGCACCTACTTTACAATTGCAGTCTTACTTGCCTGAAGGAGTGAGAGGTTAAGTGATTTGCCCACTATTACACAAAAAAGTCTTTGCATAGAAAGAGGACAAGAACCCAAATTTTCCTGATTATGAACGCAGTTTTTTATCTACCTTCTCTTATTAACTAGTGAGTCTCTGGCCCTATGGAGATCATGATCACAATCAGGTACTATTATTATGTTCATTTTAGAGATGTGGAAAAAAAAGAGACTGAGAGACTTATAGATCAGATAGCTAACAAGTACCTGTGGCAGGATGTGAACTCCATTCTTGACTCCATAATCAATGGTTTATCCACTGCCCAATCTAAGCTATCACTGCTTTATACACATATGCACATATACAAATAAACACATTCATATATACATATACAGGAATGCACAAATAAATATATAAATATTAAATTTTAAAATGAAAATTATTATTAAGTTTCTTTTGGGCAGTTGATAGAAGTCAATCTCCAGTTCTTTGACATACTGAAATGTATGATCTCCATGGGGGCAGAGACTCACCAGTTGTAGAACTGAACTCGCAGAAAGGGTGACCAAATTTGGAACAGAAGTCAGTCTTTAGTGAGTAGCAGCTGCAAAGGAAAGTCTTTCAAAGACTATTCCAAGACAAGGATGCAAAGATGAATGAATTAATTCAAAGAATTTTGTTGACTAAGTCCTTGAAGATAAAGACCATCTTATTTTTCATCTTTGTATCCATGTCATCTTATACAGTACCTAGCAAAGAGCAGTTATTCAATAGATACTTTTTGACTGACTGGTTTCTAAATATTTATGTGTTACTTTAATTATTTTATATTTCTATCCATTTGGAGGAACTAAGAAAATATATGAAGATGAATAATCCTTACTGGTTTAAGATTTAATTTTGATTCAAACTTTTAAATTTTTATTAATGAAGGTATAAGTAATTGGAAATAATAAAACATTGGTTATTGTGACAGAAAATAGTTTTATATGATCAAGAATATATCAGAAGAGGGGCGGCTAGGTGGTGCAATGGATAGAGCACCTACCCTGGAGGCAGGAGTACCTGAGTTCATATCTGGCCTCAGACACTTAATAATTGCCTGGCTGTGTGGCCTTGGGCAAGCCACTTAACCCCATTGCCTTGCAAAATGCTAAAAATACCAGAATATATCAGAAGAGAATTCCAACTTGTTTGGTTAATACATTACTTGTACAGACTCTACCTACACCTTCGTCTCTCTTACTTGGAATACTTGCTCATCTTACTACTTCTAATTAAGCCCAGCTTCCTTCAAGCATTATCCCAAATGCTTCCTCCTATAAGACATCTTTACTAATTCTCCTATTTTTAAGTAACACTGATGTATATCTCCAGTAGAATGTAGATACTCTTAGCTTTTTATTTGTCTCTAGGATTATGTCTGAGACATATTATTAGGTTCTTAATAGTGTTTTTAATTTTCTTTAATCTTTTTCAGTCAGTCAAAGCAGAGTAGAAATGTTTGTAGTAAACTAGGATGTATTTGCAATATAGTGGACACCCTCTGGAAAAGTTTTCAAGAAATGGAAAAATCAGAGCACAGCTGTGGAAAGACTCATCATCACTTAATGGTGAAAGTTAAAAATAATTCTGATAAAGGCAAGAAATCAAACTCCATTGGGATCTGTAAAATAAAACACAGCTCATGATACCTCTTAGTGATCATTTTTTTCTTTTTTTTTCCTTTTTAATCATTTGTCAGTGGCAAATTGGTAAATATTTAGTAATAAGATCTTGGGGAAAAATGCACCTACAATACATACATACATACATCATACACATACGTGTGTGTGTGTGTGTGTGTGTGTGTGTGTGTGTTTAGATTTTTGCAAAGCAATAGGGTTAGGTGATTTGCCAAAGGTCACACAGTGTCTGAGGCAGGATTTGATTTGAATTCAGGTCCCCCTGACCCCAGGGCCAGTGCTCTATTCACTGCCCTACTTAGTGGCTGCAACAAGATATTTTTTAATTTAATCTGCATAGAAATTATTTTCGTCATCACCTTCCTCAGTCTAAACAGTCAATGAAATAATCAGTCATGCCTTGATTTGTAGTATTTGTCAATTTCTGAGGTGTAAAGGATCAAACTGAAAATTTAAAAATTTAGTCTCTCAAGAAATTTCTAGCTGCTTCAGTACAACCTGAAAGTAATACTAGCACTATTACATACATTAGTTTATTTCACTAAGAATGAATAGTGAACACTACCAGGAATGCATATACCCCAGTTCTGGGTCTCTCCCCATCTCTATACCTTGCAAGATGCAATGAAGGAGAGGCTGAACCATGATCTGATGATTTTAACATTTACTGAAACTTCATTTTCAGGGCACAAATATATAGTTTATATTTTAAAATTGTCTTTCAACATCTCTTACTTGGATTGCATAATTTAGAGGGAAATAAATAAGAAGGTTACTTCTTGGAACATTCCTCTCTCATCAGCTGCCTGCTGAATTGTCAATAGCAAAGTTTCAACCAAATAAACCAACAATAGATAGACTGATAATGATTGACAATTCAATCAAACAATGTATCATATCTCATAATTATTTTTAGGAATCTATTATTAAAGATCTATACACAGGACAGTTATGTAAATTGTGGTGATATTAAAAAAGCACTCAATGATAGGGAGCTCAACACTTACAAGGTCAATCATTAAGCAATTCTATTAGAAAATTCTTAAAATCATAGCTTTTATAACTGGAAGAGAATTTAGGAGATAATTTGGTCCAGATCACTGTTTACAGATAGAGAAGTGAGTCTAGTGCCCAGCACTTAGCATACAGTCTGTCACATAATAGGGATTTAATTAATACTAGTTGACTATTACGCTCATTTTCAGATACCTGAAATTGATTGAACTAAATTAATATTTACTTAATATTCTACATGACAATCCTTCAAGTATTTGAAAACATGTCTCTCCTTAAATATTTTCTTCTTTCAATCCATGCATTCCTCTTCTTTCACCATCTCATGATCTGATATGCAGACCTCTCACCATCTTGGTTGTGATGTCGAGAACTGAATGCAATACTTTCTATGTAACTTAATCAGGATGGAGTGCCATATCTCTACTAATATAACCAAAGATTTCATTAGACATTTTGAAGCTGGATCTTAGTGTTGGATCAAGCAATCTATTAACCAACAAGCAGTTATTAAGCACTTACTCTTTTGTATTTTTTTGTGTTAGGGGAGACAATAGTTAATATGTAATCATATCCATAATTATATATAATATATATATATATATAATATATATAGTATATAGAGAGGGGGAGTGGGGAAGAGGACAGCATAAATATAAGATGCTTCCCTTGGAGATAGCATGCTAGAAGTTGGTAGGGTTAGGAAAGGCTTCATGCAGAAGATAATACAAAAGCAGTATTTAGAAGGAAACAGGGGATTCTATGGGGGTAAAAGTTAGTAGTTCATTCCATGTATCAAGGATGACCAACACAGAGGCATAAAGATGGGAAAGAGATGGAGATAATAGATCTTATTGAAATCATAATCAATTAAATCTCCCATTGATTTTCCATATAAGCTATTACTTTAAAATAGCTATCCACCATGATTAGTTTTTAAAACCTAATTACAAGACTTTATGTTTCTGTATGCTTTAAAGTTTCTCAGATTTGGCCCATAATTCTAGTCTATGAATTTTTTTTGCTTCTTGAATCTGTTGCCCAACATACTTGCTATCTTTTCCAGGTTTGTACCATCAGTAAATGTAACTAATATATTATCTAGGCATTTAACAAAGCTAATGATCCAAATATCGAGCAGAAAAGTACTCTGCAGAGTCTAGTAGCAGCTTCTAGAAATCTCTGTCTAGAATGACATTAAGCTATTAAAAAATCCATTCTGAGTGTAGTTGCTCGAACAGCTATATAAAGATTCTATAATGTTTCTTTCTTGTCAACTAGGATATCAGAAAAAAGCTGATCAAATGCTTAACTAAAATTTATATACACTTGTCAACATCAACAATAAATGGAAGTAAAGTTAGTTTGACATCATTTGTTGTTTGTGAGTCCTACTAAATCTTGGTGATTACTTTTTTGTTCTCCAGATCCCTATAAATCACTACTTCATAATCTATTCTGGGATTTGATTGAAGATAAAGCTCAAGATCATAATCTACAGTTTCTACAAATCCCTCTTTCCTTATTTTGAATGCTGCAATATTTACCATTCTTCAGAGTCCCAGCTTTTTTCCCCCATTTGCTGTGATTTCTTCTTGACCACTCATGAACCTTGCATGGTGCTTTGCACATAGTTGAAATTTAATAATATATTTATGAATAGAATTAAACATGTAAAAGTTTATGATCAAAACTATATATTATTTCCATAACCTATGTTCTGTGTTATCAAATATTGAATAATAGTACTCATTTGAGAGCTCTGTGAATTTTGTGTTCTTGCCTTTCTTGGCTTCAAAAACCATCTTTCCAATACTACTTTCTCACTTTGACTGTCTGAAGATCATTCTTATTGGTGATGAAAACTGAAATCAATGAGAATTTGGATATTTCTGCAGGAACCCATCTTTTACATAATATACATAGTCAAATTTATACCACAATTCAGAATACCACCTAAAGGAAGAACTAATGAAGATTCATCATACCATTAGCTATAAGCTATTTCATATATTCTGAAATAAATGTTTAAGTGTTCTATGAAACATGTGAGTTTACTATATCCTTCCTATTGTTTCTTTTAGGACAGGCGGCATGGTATTTTACAGGAACTAAAATGCTTGTCTTAGAGAGGAAAAATAAGTTGGGTAAGCAAGAGACTTTATGTTTAACTATCCATCAACCTGGTGTCACACCTTAGATGAGTGGGACATTTCCACAGGGAATTCTTGCAATAGCAACTTGTGTTCCTAGGAAAAATAGCCACAACAAATCTGAGATGAGGTTATGGTCAGAAAGGAGTAAATACATCCTCATGATTGAATACATGCCCCCTGGGAAGGCATGGTTGGGAAAGCAGATGAATTACTGATCAGTGGGAGCTGTAAGGTGAAAGCAGAGACTGCTGTTCATGTAGAGGATGAGCAGAAAGACAATTCTTACCTCCTGGGCATAGTAGGCCCATTGTAATACATGACACTGGGCAGTTTCAACTCACCTATGCCACCAACCATTTAAAATGAAAGACGTAGCCAGGTGGGTGTGGGTAACATCCCTCTATTGTTATAAGTCAAGGAAATAAATAGGTGGGGTTGAGGGGGGGGATAGAGCAAAATTTGCAGTAGGGTATAAAATTCTTCCTTCTCTCTAGAATTTTTGGAACCACAAATTTTACTTTGTCTCCCCTGAGGGCTCCATTCTTGGTGATGATATACTCTTGATATATGAAAAGAATCAACTGTTGTACATGGAGGTCTCTGGGTACAAATTCCAAAAGGGATCTTATATTTATAGTGTCAGTTAATCTTCCCTTATTTATCAGGATATTTTTCCATGTCTCTCCTCAAAACAAGCCAACTCATCCTTTGGGGTATCAATTCTTGGTCTCTTCAATCTTCATGCATTGGTTCTCTACCCTTTTTGCATAATCCCAATCTAAATCAAGACTATTTCTCTATTATTTCAATGAGCTGCAAAATTTAAGGAATCTAAAAGGTCAGATTGTACTCACACACATATTTTATCTTTATTCTATAATTTTGATTCTCATTTTCAGTAAAACATGTACCTGTTTAAATCCAAAATAACTCTACTTTTAACCAAAAGTAAATTGAAAGGAAATTCTGTTAAAGCAAAGTGTTAATTGTGTGCCCCTAGGAAAGTCATTTAATCCCATTGATTTAACAAACAAACAAAAACTAAAGTGTTAGGATTGACTCAGGTAGCATCCACAGGCAGGAATTGGCCAATGGGCTAGAAGGATATGTTAGGAAAAACTGGTCCATATTTAGCATTCCTCATCAACTCTGGCATATAAGGTATCTTCAGTGAGATTTCTGAAACTAGCAAAATGTGATTCTGAAATACATTAAAGGAATATTTCATATTAGGGAAGAAAAGACTTAGGTGGGGGTAAAGGGGAATGTTAGTTGCACTCAAATCCTAAAATGTTATCATATGGAAGACAGATTCAAACTGTCCTCATTACTTTAAGGGTTGAGAATTTGAATTAGTGAGTAAAAATAAAGTAATGGGGAGTTTTCTTTATGACTATAAAGAAAAGTAAGAGATGGCATGGCATATCCCATCAGACTTGTAGTCAGGAAGACCTGGGTTCAAGTGGCTTCACTGATATAACAGCTACAGTTATGTGACTCTGGGTAAGACATATAACCTCTGAGTTACGCTAGGCAACTCACTTTAAGAAAAAAAGTTTCATGGAAGGTATGCAGTGGGATTGGTAGAAGTTTCTTCCCTGGGAGTTCCCTTGAAAAAGAAATCACAGGTCCAAACAAAAACAAAAGTGAAAACAAAGGAAAAAACATACTCAAAATAAATAAAAGTGCATTCACTTGAATTACTAAAAACAAAACAAAAACAAAATGTCTCAAGCAGAAAAAGGGAGGAATGGCTAAATAAATGAAAATAATATAAAGTTTTGGTGAGAAGTTTATGATTCAATAGTGTGATATAGAAGGCAAAAAAGGCAATGTTTTCTTAGACTGATATAGAGAAGTATATATGGTGTACAGAATGAAGCCAGTTATAGTCCCACTTTCATCTCCTTAGCTGTTGCTTATCCTTCATGTTCAAAGAAGACCATGATATCAGCAAGGTGATATAACAAGCACATGAACTGAATTTGTGTGAAAGGGTCTTATTCTAAGTCACCAACCTCAGTTTCCTCTGGAGCCATCTAGGTCCAATGACCAGATATGAACAGGATGACTGGAGATAGTCCTGGAGGTGAGGCAATCAGGGTTAAGTGACTTACCCAGGGTCAGACAGTTAATAAGTGTCAAGAGTGTGAGGTCAAATCTGAACTCAGGTGCTTCTGACTTCAGGGCTCTTACTCTAACTACTATATCACCTAGCTGCCCCTAACCTCTTTAGCTATTCCATATCAGTATCACTGTATTCATTACTATTCATTGCTCTTTATGAGTAATATTTGAAATACCTAGGAAGAGTGGATCAGAAAGTATAGTTAATTCAGTCCAATCCAATAAACATTTATTGAATGTACACAGTTGCATGTGCTGTGCTAAGTGCTGGTGTTACACTTAAAAAAAGAAATTCTCTACTTTTGAGGAACTTAAAATTTAATGGGGAGATATAATGCACAAAAATAGGTAGGAAAGCAGAATAAGAGGGTGAAGCATAGAATATCTTCTGCCAAGAAGGTTAAAAGAAAAACAAGAAGAACAGATGCAAGCTGAACTAAGTTCCAAAGTTAAGTTTCTTTCTAGTTAAGCATATTTTGTTTTTCCCAGTAGCCAAAACTAGGAGCAACAAATAGAAGCCAAATGCTTGGAAATAGTTCTAGTATATTTCCCCTGATTTTTGGTTTTGAAAGAAAGTTTGATAACCTCCTGTTAGGAATGGTAAAGACTAATTGGCCTTTAAAGTCCTTCTCAATTATGAGTTTCTGTGATTCTGTGGTCATCCAAATTCTACCTAAAGAACTCTAGTGAGCTGAAACTTATTATGCCGAAGAGTTCATAGTATTTTAGGAAAGTTCTAATTGTTCTTTCCCCCTTTCTATTAAACTGAAATCTGCCTTCTTATGCTTTCTAACCTTTGATTAAATCAGAGCAAGTCTAAACATTCTTCCTATTGATTAACCATCACTGACTACAAGAAAGCTGTATAAGAGTCTTTTAAAGGTTGAATAGCCACAGCTTCTATGCTTGGTATTCAGAATAACTGATGATTGAGCCTTTTTCTAGAGTAACAGATAAAACTAGTATTCTTTTCTATAGAGGAAATTATTTCCTGGTTTCCAACTCACAGAACATTCATGAAATAGACTCTCATTTTTGAGTATATGATCTTACAATCTCTTCTTTTTGGAGATCATCTACAACTCTGAATCATTTCTTACTTTCATAGATTACTTGGAAATACATATAAATATATGTATATATATATATATATATATGTATATGTACATTACGCAGACTGAGATAAAAGAAAGAAGGAAAAGAAACAAGAATTTTTAAAATCACCTATATCTTAGACACTATATCATTTAAAAATACTATCTCATTTCATCCTCACAATGAACCTGGGATCATGTCATTGTTTCCTCCATTTTATGGTTGAGGAAACTGAGATAGATTGAGATTAAATGGCTTTCCTGGAGTCACATATCTAGAAAGTATCTGAAGCTGTATTAAAACTTTGGTCTTCTTTGCTACAGACCCAAATGCTTTATCTACTGCATCACCTAGTTGTCTGTAAGAACTAAGTATTTTTGTTGATAAGATATGACTGGAGAACTGGAACAAGTCTTACTTCATCCTCACACCTTGCTGCTTTAGACTCAATGGGGTTAATGCTCTAGAATGATCCCTAAAACTAGTAAATTATGATTCTGCACTATTTTGAAGAGAACTTTTATACTGGGGAAACAGAACAGAGTTACAAACTCAGAGATATCTTTGATTTTTATCCTTTACCGTAATATTCCACACCAACCAATTCTAAATTCCTTATTATTCAATCTGGGTACGTTTTGTATGTATTACCTACTCATTGCTCTTAAAGTCACTACCCTTACTCAGTACTTGTCACTTATTAACTGTATTAGTTTTAGTCTCCTTTGCTGATATTATACAAAAAAAAATACTCCCAAAGATATGTCTGACCATGTCAATGTCAGATAAAAAATCTATATAATCATTTATTGCCTCTAGGATCAGAAAAAATGTTTGCTCTGTTATGAAAGTTCTGTATAATTAAATAAACTACCCAACTAATCCAATCTTAGGCAACTTCCCTTATCAATTCTCCATTTCAAATAAAGCAGATAATTACCTATTGCCTAAATGTTATATGCCTTCTCTCATTTCCATACATTTGTATAAACCATCTTTTAAAGACTGTATTCTCTTATCATGTCAACCCTTGAGAATTCTAATATTCCTTCAAGGCTAAATTGAGGGATTGTCCCATCAATAAAAGCTTCCTTCTGGCTCCCAGGTATTAGCCTTCTTACCAAATGCAAATTTTCCTAATCACTTTGATTTCTCCCTGCTTGTCATGTCCTCCCTATGTCAGATTATATCTATCCACTTTTTTCATTTTTTACTTGCATTTAATATATGCTTAAATATTTAATAGAATGAATTCGAAGTTTGAGTTGAAACCCTACAGAATAATTCACAGTACTTTTTGCACTACAAAAGCATGCTCCTTTATCTGTTTACTGACACCTGATGCAATATCTTACAATTGCAGGAAATAGTTCTTTCATTCTTCCAAGGACATAAGGGACTCAGCCTTCCTGGAGTGAATATTGTAACTGAAATTTACTGAAAACTGATTGCTCCCAAATCCCTTGTGCTTCTGTGATGGCCCCCCAAAACAGAAATAAAGGCATAAAGTTGAAAAAGAAAAATCTAGAGGGATTGTAGTAAGGTTTGTAAAATATACACTAATGACATTTTCTGAAGATTAAAGGAAATAATTCAAGTATACACTCTCAATGTAACATGACCCTTTCCAGCTTTTGATGCATTGGTGGGAAAGAACATGAGGCACTTTAACAGGTATTTCTGCTCTGTCAGCTTATGTTTTAGGCATTTATTGTATTTGAATTGTAGTTATTTCCCATTTACTTTCCGTCTCCCATTATTAATAATTTAACACTCTGATAAACTCAGATCTCCTATAAGATCTGAAAAAAAATTTATATTACAGGGAAAGAAAGTGATTTGAAATTTCCCTTTATTTTTTAGAAAATGTGAGACTATCAGTATAAAGTAATGAGCCTTCTAGATTTTTTCACAAATATTTTTTTCTCCTAATTGAATTTAAAGTGGGAAAGGGGAGGTCGGCCCAAATTGTGTCCTTCTTCAAAGGAACATGCCCCAGAAGCCCATGTATCATCTATGAAGATGAAGATATTTCCTTATTGTAGATTCTCAATGAATTTCTCACTGTTTTTGGAGCCAGTTTGTTCAATAGAAGCATAGTCTCATTAGAAATAAAACAGCTACTTCTAACATAAGACTCTTTCTATATTTGCTGGTTTTGGAGCAGAGAGAAGAGTAGCAAAGGTTTTGGTTAGGGAGGATACTTAGACTTTTGTAACTGGTATCAGAATTTAGATTAGACCTCACTGTGGTTTTTATTTTGGCTATGTGTGTTCTTTCTGCTTTTAGGTGGAAGATATTGGAAGGTTCTATGAACTTGTGAGCTTTTAGCTCACAGCAAGCTCATAGCAGCAAGCCAGCAGTCTTTGCTGGGTTTTTTTTTGGCTAGTCAGTACAGCTTCAAGGCCTGGAGGAATGACCTCTGGTACACACCAGCAAAAAGCTTAAATGAGTTTAACTTAGTAACTATGTAGAATTTGTACTTTAATGTATTGCAAATAATACTATGTAAAAAATTAGATTGCTTCTGGAGCTGAATTTGTTAGGAGAAATGCTTTGTCAATATTATATTAAGATTGAGCCTATTATCCCCAGGGACAGAGGTGATACAGGGAAGGTTATATTACCAGTTGCTGGAGAAATGTTTATAAGTGCATTTTTAAAGCTTTTCAGTAAATATCAATTTGTGAAGCACAATACAATGAAAAAGGAAGAGAAAGGGAAAGAAGGAAGGGGAAAAAATAGGAGGGGAGAGAGGGCAAGAAGGAAAAGGAAGGAAAGAGAAATAATTAGACTTAAGTTTAAGTGATAAGTGTCTAGGAAGGGTGAAGGGATAGAAAAGAATCTACATCTAGTTCATGCCAATGCTAGCATTCTCAAGTTGCATCAGTGGTGGAAGGCATTTTCCCTCTTCAGGTTCTGAAAGGAAGCAACAAAAACACTGTAATGCTTCACTATTTCTATATTGAGAAGTAGTAACTTTCAGGTATTGCACTTATAGGACTGATCTAATGGTTCTGACTATAACATAACCTTTCCTATTCCTTTTTTTTGATATGGCCTGCTGAAAATTATTGTAAAGAATAGAGATAATAAATTGTACCTTCTCATCTCTTGAGGCTTGAGAGGTGGTACTTTAGAAAAATAGATCTTCATGGAGAATTTTGCTTGATTTTCTCCTGACATATTCTGTTTTAAATAAAATCTTTGACTTTACTCTGTTGTTACTTGATTCAATGTTAGTTTGGTCATGGAGAATTCAGTGGGAGCAAGTAAATAGCAGAATCAAGATATGGCTATCTCTCAAGAAGTATGAACCTTGGCGTATCCAACAAGGAACCTAGATATATTATACAAGTTAGTTAAATATTTAGTCTTGCCAATCATTTGACATCTTTATTTCTGTTGGTTATCATAGGCTATCAAGGTGAATTCTACAAAGACAGTAAGATAAGCTCCAAGGCTCTTTTGGGGAAGATTTTACAACTCTCACAGTGATTACATTCTCTTTCTCTCTAATAAGGTAAAAGAAAAGATTATTTGTTTTCTACTCCCATTTTCCCCTGGGTATTAAAATGTTATCAGATCAGATCAGATCAGTGTTCTTGTGAGTTCCATTCCTTTCCTATTACCTTCCCTTCCCCCTACTTTCATATACTTCTTCATATTCTTGCCTTCAATGTAGACATTTTTGTACTTATGTGTATTTATATATTATACAGATAAATAGATATTTATGTCTATCTATCTATCTATCTATCTATCTATCTATCTATCTATCTATGCTATAGGATAAAAGATAGCACATGTTATAGTGATCTAAAAGTGAAGTCTAGTGACCCTAGACAAGTTATTTCGCTTTACTACAAGATTAGCTTCCATCACTAATTCCCTACATTGATGACATGACAGGTCTTAACCTGCTGTTCCCCCAGTCCTAGTCAGCACTACTTCTCTTTAGGTTCTCTACATCAAAATCCCTCACTTTCTTGTTTTTGGGTTATGTTCTTTCACCTTAAGTCATTCACATTGACTGTCCCCTGTTTAGGCCTTCCTTTGCTGTTCTGATTATTCATGATTTTCATTAGGTATCATCATGAAATAACTTAGTACATACATAGAGTACCAAACTTAAGAGACTGGAAGACAGTTCAAATCCTGCCTCAGATAATCAAAACTGCATTGTGAAGGACAAAAAGGTTTGGTAAGTAGGGTCAATGAAGCCTGGGATTTGACTTATTTTCAGTCTGCAAAAAAAAAAAAAAACTTTTCCAATGCTCCATAATGAAAGATTTTACCTGAACATGGAATTTCCATATCCAAAAAGATAAGGAGGAGTTCAGTAGCTATAACCCAAGTCAGTGATTTTTTTGCCCTGATATTTTTTTTTTCGCAGGCATGTATTAACATATGGGGAGGGATTGCATTTTTTTTTAGCAAATGAGCTAAAATAAGTGGACCCTGCTGCTTTTCTTTATATTACCTAGCATACCTGCCACATATTAAGCATGTAATAAATTCTTGTTGACTGACTGACTTTGTGCTCCTTCTGAAGAAGCAAAGCACCCATGGAGACACAGATTTGGAGAGGAGAAATTCTCCAATAATTTCACTCAGTGCCCAATATGAGTCAGCATTAGATGTGGCAGGGCTACTTTCAAATGTCCTTTTTTATGAATGGATAGATTATTATTGACTGGTACTGCTGATATCATTGTGGGAAATTATCATACCTTTATATTAAATGGGAGATGATTTTGTGACAGTGGAATAGTGGACAGAGATTTACTTTCTTTCAGTTTCCTTTAGATGAAGTAATGCCTTTAGTTAAAAAAAAGATATTGGGATTTTTGCTTGGCCACTAATTTTACCTCATTCTCAGAAGTACTTAAGTGAAAGTCTTAGAAAATTTCCAAGATTATCAAATTAAATAACTTGCTGTGTCGAAGAAAAGCAATATTTGGACTCAGGTCATCCTGGCTTTGAAATCAAACTTACATTTACTTCCCAATACTGTTTCTATCTCTTGTAACTGTTCAACAATTGGGGAAAAAAAGATACTTTGTGAGGCAATATATTCCCCATAATTGGAAGTGTTTGAGAAAGTCTGGGTAGCCACTCAACAAGGAAGTTACAGAAGGGATTCTTATCCCAGTTGAATTATGTAACTTCTGAGATCCCTTCCAAATCCAAGATTCTCTAATTATATGTTTTTAGGACTTGGTCTGATTTTTCTCAATTATTTTAAGTAAGGAAGTTCCAAGTCTCTTGTTCTATATTTTTCCCTTTTTCCTCCTGTTCTTTTGACAGCAAGAATGGAGAACATCTGGTTACTATCTTCACTATAATTATTCATAATACACTTGAAGAATTTTAAGTCTCTCTAGTGAGAAGAAAAATACTTATGAACAACTGCTGCAATGTTGATTACATAACAATACGCCAGCAACTTTAACTGAGCCAGCTCAAGGCAGAAACTCAGTTTTCTTCTGGCTAGAGTCAACAGCAGATAAAAACTAAGAAGAAGAAGTTGGGAAATTGGAAATAAATGAAGGCATTAGAAAAAGAAGCAAATTAATCCAACCTAATCCAATGCAACAATATCATCACATGCTTTTTGCAGTTAACTATTGCTTATTGCTAGGGGCACAAAGCCAAGATGAAAAATGTTTCCTGCCTACAAGAAGCTTAGACTAGTAAAGGATTTAGTCAAATGGTCTACTTAGTAAAATGTTGAAGAAGATGAATTATATCTTAATTGAGAATCAATAACTTATACTATGATAATTTGTATTCAAATTTTATCAGTGTGTAATTGACTCTAGTCTTTTGGTTATGCCAGTTCAAGTTTGAACAGATTAGATTATGTTGGAAAGAGTTTGAATTATACTTTAAGGCAAATGGAGAAGAGGCTATTGCCTAAGCACCAGCATAGAATTCAAGGGAAATTTCACTAGTATGTTTTCTGGGCAGTGATGAAAATTTTGGCCCATACAACAGTAGGAAAATATCAGAAAAGAATACTAAAGAACTGGGGATTCTTTCTCCATAGTCTTATAGAATGTCTTTCATCACCACCAGCAATGGATAGAGAGGCTTCTTTGGTTCCTTAATGTGTTTTTAATACACATCTTGTCCCTCACCCCTGTTCTAGATAAGAACCTTTCTGCCACACAATAGGTGGATAGGAAGGAGCCATAGAATAACTGAACATGTTCTGAAGTCTAAATGGGGGACTGTATCAGAAGGATGTTACTTTAGATGCTCACAAGAACTAGACTCTCATTGTCAATTTCCCTATCACAATGATCATTCGATATTCTGTGGAAACAAAGAAAATATACTCCAATAATAAACACTGGAAAAATCATAAATCAAGGAGATATATGAATCCTAAATATATTCACCATTAAGACAGTGGGATCTATTAAAGAGTCTAGTTTGAAGAGTGTTTCCTGGGGATAATGGGGTCCTCCAGAGGCTGTCATTCATAAATGACATTGTATTGATTATATCAACCTTAAGATACTGCAGATCATCCTGGAAGAGATTTGTATTCATTAAAAGGAGTTTGAGGGGCAGTTAGGTGGCACAGTGGATAGAGCACTGGCTCTGAAGTCAGGAGTACCTGAGTTCAAATATGACCTCAGACACTTAATAATTACCTAGCTGTGTGGCCTTGGGCAAGCCACTTAACACTTAACCCCGTTGCTTTGCAAAAAAAAAAAAAAAACCATAAAAAGAGTTTGAATTGTCCATCACATGGAAAATACCAAGAGGATAAAGAATGCCTAACTCTTTAGATCTTATCCAATCCTGAAAATATCTACAGTAGAGACAGTATAGATGGACAATAAGTTGGGTATGGATTGGAAAAGGAGGAAGAGTAAATAGGGTCTGAATTGTTATGAGGAATTTGGAAATTTTCCCCAATGTAAAAGATCCATTTGTTCAATACAAATATTTTACTGGTCTTACTCTACAATAGCAACATCTGTAGTGTACTTCTTTTGAAGAATTAAAGATGATCAACAGAGGGCAGTGGAAAGGCATATGGTGAGAAATCAACAATAAAGACGTCATCATAAAATTCATGACCAAATAAAAAGATGTCCTGGTTCATGTGACAAGAACAAAAATAAATGACAAAAGTGTGCAGAACTATGTTCAGAATGCTTCACTGGTACAATCAACATGTATTGAGAAATCAGAAATACCTTTAACATATTGAGAAAACTTGCTGCAAGCAATGATTATGAGTAACACAGGATGAGCTGTCAAGGATATCCTGTGATCTCTATCACTGTAGGAAAGATCTAAGTCAATGAGATGAATATGTAAATTTATACTCCATTATTACTATGCAATTTATGATCTCCTTGCTATGAACATTCTGTGCTACAAAGCACATTCAATATGATTCATGAATAATTTATATGATAAATTTACAAAAAAGTCAACTCTGAAATCAACCAGGATAAAGGAAGATGTCATAGACAATCATAGGTGACATCATTGGTGACCTAGTACAAATTCTCCCAGGGAGGTAAGTAATTTGCTCAAGATCACATAAATAGTGAGAATTACAGGCTGGATTTGAATCTCTGATGCCAGAGTTTACTTTTCTACTTTATCATATGCAGAAGAAGTGAATAAAGTCAAGTGCAAATAGAGACTATCTGCATTCAAGTTCTACATCTGCTACATATTGATTACATGCTTCAGGAAAATTCTATGAGTTGCAGATAGTGAAAACCTGAAGTGACAGAAGTTGTTTCCTTGAGGGAGAAAAGGAGATAAAGAGAATATTAGGAGATGATTACCACATGTATATTTACAAAGATATAGATATAGATAAAGACATAGATATGCATATGTATATGCATATGTCTTTGATCACCACCAGGAAAGGATAGAGAGGCCTCTTTGGCCCCTTAATACTCCCTTGTCCCTCACCCGAATTTTCTCATTCTAATTCACCTATTAAACTGACTGCTCACTTAATTTTGTTTCATTTTTATTTCTTTTTACACTCCAGTGTAAATAAAAATACTCACCAGGATATGGCCAAGTATTAGCCTAATTATACATACACACATATATATATGTATATATATATATATATATATATATATATATATATATATATATATATATATATATATACACAAAATACATACATGCTTTGGTGCAGTGGACATAGCACAGGATTTGGAATCATGAAGTCAGGGGTTCAAATCTGGCCTCAGACAATGAATACTCACTAGCTGGGTGACCTTGGGCAAGTCAATTAACCTTGATTGTCTTACATCCAAGGCCATCTCCAGTTGTCCTAGTTCATATCTGGTCACTGGATCTCCATGACTGGAGGAAAAAAGTGAAGCTGGTGACATAGCCCAACATCCCCTCGCTCAAATTCAATTCATAAGTTTGTCATTGTATCACCTCCTTCATGTCTTGGTCTTCTTTGATTTTGCATGTGTATGCATATGCATATATACATACATACATTTATGCATGTGCTTAAATGTATGAATCCCAGATGTAGCAACATGGGACAACTTAGTTATGGTTATTCAGATCATGAATTACCCTAGGGTAGAAATCTTAAGTCAATGTGATTGGTCAAATATTGTCCCAGCTCATTTGAGACCACATTTACATATCCATGTATGGTAGAGGAAATTGATTTCAGTGAATTTGCATTTCATGGCTAAAGCAGTCAGTTACTGCCTTTTCCCTTGCCTGGTTTTATCTCCTTGTCTCCTACCAATCTTTTAATTTAAAATGTTATATTGAATCCATTTTTTATAGTTCCCAAATCCTTAAGGTTTCTCCTAAGCTTAAAGGCTTCTCTGTCAGGTTTGATATTTGATCTCAGGATGATTAAATCTGGTACTTTGGTGGAAAGAGATTACTGCACTGCGTCAAGTCTGGGGGGACACAGCATGGGGGATTTCTCAGATTTCATTCTTTCTGAAGTTTCCACTAAACAAAAAAATAATAGAAATAGCAAGGTAGACATAAAAGTAGATAACATAAATTATAAACAATGTACTTTCTGCTCATGGAAAGGTGCAATGGTATGGATGATAAAAAATATAATAGGAACACCAGGTAACAAACACAAATCCTGACTCACTCACAGACACACTCTAAGATGAAGTCTTACTTCTCTCTCACCCACATAGAAAAGCAGCATGTATTTAATGAGGAGCTGAAGTACGAAACAAGATACAGCTGGGAAAATAATATGCCTCCATTTCTTAGGGAAAGCCTTGTAATTTTTCTACAGTGCCCATGACAGATGGCCATTCAATCTTCACTCAAATACTTCCAGGGCCTGGAATTTAATTACCTCCAAAGGGTTTGAGATAACTCAAATTTTCCAGTGATTCTGGTTCTTCCCTTTTAATGTCATTGAACCATTTTACAGATGAGAAAACTGAGACCCAAGAACCTTGCTAAAGGTGACAGTTGTAGTAAGAGACATACATGGCATTTGAATCTTGGTCTATTTCCCCAAGCTAAAGATAATTCTACTGCATTATATTTCATCAAAATAATTCTGAAAGCTCTTCAACACTTCAAATATTTGAACAAAGCCTATTATGATATTCTTTTCAGCAAGATACATCTAATACCCTCAATGCTTTTCTAATTTGACATTGAAATCTTCTTGGCATCTTCATGTCTCTTCTCTAGGTAATAATCCATATAGTCAATTGTTATTGTTTCTCTTGTTCTGTCGTCTCAACAGAGTCTAAATTTTCATGACCCTATATGGCGTTTTCTTGACAAAGATACTAGAATGGTTTTCTATTGCTTCTCTAGTTCACTTTACAGATGAGAAACTAAGGCAAACAGGGCTAAGTGACTTACCCAGGGACACAAAAATAGGAAGTTTCTGATGTCAGAATGGAACTCAAAATAATGAGTCTTCTTCTTAATCCATTGTACCACTTGCCTGCTCAATTCCCCTTTTACAATATGAAGCTAGAAACAGCTCCATTTCAGATGATATGCTCAATAGCCACAGACATCTGTGGCTCTGAAGGCTATAATATACCTAAGTCATATGAATTCTTTCTATCGCTAATAATTTTTGTCATAAAAACCATAATCTATCACTAAATTCCCCCCCCCACAAACACACACATATATGCACAATCCTAAGTCTTTTCCTCACCCTAATTTGCCTATTAAGATGCCTGCTCTCCTAACTTTGATTCATTTTTATTTCTCTTTTTTACATCCAGGTGTTAATAAAAATGCTGACCAGGATACAAGTATTAGCCTAATAGCAAAGCATTATAAAAAGACTTCCTTTCAATTACCTTCGATGCAACAAACAATACTCTAGATACAACTGCCTATCAGTTAGAAGTACACTTATACTACCAATTATTCAATCAATTATTTCTGTGTTTTTCATAAGCATATTTTAAGAGATTACCAATGTCTTGCTTGAATCAAGATAACATATTCTGAGGGCATTTTCATCAATCACTCTAATTACCCAAGCAACAAAGGAAATGAGATCAGTTCTGTATGACCTGTTCCTTGTGAACCTGTTCTGACTTTTTTTTTTTACTGATTAGCACTTTCTTTTCTAATCACTCAAAAATCTTCTGTTTAACAATCCATTCTAGAATTTTACAATGAATCAATAGTAAATTCATCCATCCTAGAAGCCCGGAATCTACATGTTTTCTCCCCCTCAATAATCAGGAAAGTATTTTGAAATTGGTTTTCTCTTTTGTATCAGCACTTTCTTCTGTTTTCCTCCAGAAGCTGGAGGATGTCCCCTCCCTTTTGGCCCTCAAAATCATACCGTTAAAAATCATATATATTATACTTATTTGGTTTTTTTTTTTAAATAAACTTCAGCTCATTTTGAGCTTTTGTCTTCTGGACACCATTTTCTCAGGTCTGAGTATTTTGTCATTATTATATTGGCAATATATCTACTTTTAAATTTATGCTATAAATTCATTGAGGAGATGCACATACGCTGCTCATCCATTTTATGATTTTTTAAATACTTTCCCCATTCTTCATTGTGTTATTTTTATTGCTTTATTAGTATTTCATGTATTAGAGTCCCTTGAACTTCTTGAAACTTATTCTTTCTAAATTTTCTAACTGCAGAATTCAACATTTTTTTCTGATAAAAAATGTTTACTTTCTAAAAATATAAGTATTTATCTGACTCTTCCCGGATTGATCACTTTGACGCTCAAGTCTTTGTTCCTGTAATTTCTATGTCAGCAACTTATTTTGTCATGAGTCAAACATTCAACCTCAAATTCACAAAACTATGTGTGGCATAGTCCAAGAAAGGTTCAAGAAAGTCAAAAGAAACAAAATAATATGTTACAGACAATGAGGAAATACGTGATTTCAAAAAGACTTGAAATGAGTTGTAATAAATTGACACAAGATAAAATGAGCAGTTCCAGAAGAACAATGTTATTTTATAATATTCATATGAAATTAGAAGAATTTTATTGATAAATAAATGAAGAAAGCCAGGAAAAATTTGAAAATATATGAAAGAAATGACCTTTAAAAACAAACACATTTTAAAGCTATTAAAATCTTTGTGATAAATATATTTTCTGTCAGAATTTGAATAGATTTAGGGTGCAGGATGAGATATATTTCTGAACACAATGAGAAAATTAATTTTTTGAATAAGCATATTTTCTTTATTGTATAGGTTTTATTACTCTTTTTACAATTAGAATGTCAAAGGGTACAGGAAGGAAAGAAAATGAATTTCTACAAATTTAAAATATATTTTGAATTAGAATGTGTATATATTCATATATACAAGCATATATAAATATATATAAGGAATATATTGTATATATGAAATATATTAGATATTAGATATTAAACATATGATATATTAAATATATCTATACATACATGTGTGTACCCAAGCCGGAAGGATAGTCAGAAGATTGGTGAATGACCCTTACCCTTTTAACACTGGATAAAAGAGCTAGAAAAAAAGAATATTAGACTACAGTTAAAAGTGTAAATGATAGCTGTTATCAAACAATTGAAGCATTATCATTTGTAAGAGTAAATATTCTCTTTGACTGCTATGGATAGTACGAAATCAACACTTTCAGGTAAATATAGCCTTCATACCAGGACAAATGTTCTAATAATAACTATTCAAAAGTGAAATGGGTTGCCTCAGAAGTATTATATTCCACCTAGTGGAAAGAGTAAGTTTGAATGGACACTTGCTGTGGTACAGACACATTTAGGGGGGGGGGGATATGAGTAAGAGTAGTCTTTCATATCATTATTACAATATTGCTGTTATTGTGCACATGAATTTCTGGTTCTTCTCACTTTACAGTGCATCAGTTCATATGGGTCTTCTCATAATTTTTTTTTCCTGAAGCAATATCTTTATTATTTTTTTATAGCACAGTAGTCCATTTCACAATAATATGCTACAAATTGTTCAAACTTTTCCTCAATTTATGAGTATCTCCTAGATTTCCAAATGTTTTCAACCACAAAAAGAAATGTCTTAAATTCTTTTGTTCATGTAGATTATTTTCCTTTTTCTTTGATCTTTTTAGCAAACAAACCCAATGATGATATTCCTGGGTCAGATGGTATTCACAGTTTTATAGACTTTGAATATAGTTCTAAATTGTTCTCCAAAATGTTTGGACTACTCCACCAAGAGTTTATTGGTGTACACTATTTCCCTCTTACCTTCCATCACTGATTATTTCTGATAGGTGCAAGATGGCACTTCAATGTTGTTTTAATTTGTAATTCACTAATCAATACTGATTTAGAACTTTTTTTCACATGAATATAGACAGCTTTGATTTTCTTCTTCAGAAAACCATCTGTTCTTATCTTTTGACTATTTATCACTTGGAGGAAGCCTCTTAATTTTTTCTCAATTTTTTATTGTATATTTTATCAAAATATACTTTCCCCGATTATTGCTTTTAATTGGTTCTATTTTTGCTTTTGATTGTCTGAGATAATGAGATCATGATTTCCCCCTCTGCCATTTTTACTTTCACTGAATCATAACAGATTCTGTTCTGGTCTTTTATAAATTGTGTTTGTCTTTTTATTTCAAGTGTAACTGCTATAAGCAATATGTTGTTGAATTCTGGATTCTACTTCATTTTCTATTCAGTTTTGTTTTATAGGTGAGCTCATCACATTCATAGTTATAATTATTATGCATCTCCTTTCATCCCATTTCTTCTATTTATCTTTCTCTCTCTTTTTTATTCTATCCCCCTTCAAAAAACTGTCTTGCTTCTGATCAATGTCTCTCTTCTTATGCCATCCTTTTTTAGCTTCTCCCTTCTCCATCGCTTATTTTTTATTCCATTCCTCTCCTATGTTCTTTAGGGAAATTAATATTCTCTACCCAGTTGAGTATATGCCCCATCCTCCCTTTGAACCAGTTCTGATGAGAGTGATATTCAAGTATTCCTGTCTCCCCCTCCTAATTTTGCCTCCACTGTAAAAGCTCTTTCTTGCATGAATCTTTTATATGAGATATTTTTTTCATTCTACATATCCATTCCCCATTTTCCCAACATATTCGTCTTTTTACCCCTTAAATTTTTTTAGTGATTGTCCATATCATCTACTCATTCTTAATGCTGATTGTCTTTGAAGATTCCTTCTAATTGTCCTAATAATTTAGGAGTTACATGTATCATCTTCCCAGATGGGAATGAAAACATTTTACCTTCACTGGGTCACTTATGATTACTCTTTAATGTTTACCTTTCTATTTTTCCTTTGGAATTATAATGTTTAAATGTAAATTTTTCTATTTAGTTCTGGTCTTTTCATCTGAAAAGCTTATATGTTCTCTATTTCTTCAAATATCATTTTCTCCCTGAAGGATTATGCTATTCTTTTGCTGGATAAGTTATTTTTAGTTGTAAAACTAACTCCTTTACCTATGGGCATTTCATATTCCAAATCCTCTGCTCCTTTAATGTGGAAGTAGATAAATGCTGTGTGATTCTGACTATGATTCTATGATATTTGAATTGTTTATGGGTTATTTGAGTAATTTTGAGTCTCTTTTGTCAAGTTGTGAATTCTCTTCTCAAAATCACTTCTTATAAATTAGATTATAAGATAATAATGAAAATTATATTGTTAGAACCCTATTCTTAATATAGGAAAAATTTAGTTTGTAATGATTTTTTGATACATGTATTAAGAGAGTAAAGGTCACACAGCCAGGCAATTAAGTGTTTGGGGCTGAATTTGAACTCAGGTCCTTCTGACTCCAGGGACAGTCTTCTATCTACCGTGCCACCTAACTGTCCTTTTGAAGATTTATTTTGAAAATTTTTGGAGAAGAATGTTTTAAAATTTACCTGGGTTGCTGCCTATGTACCACAATCTTACAGCTTACTTATCTGACAAACTCATTCCCTTTTTTAAAAGTTCAGTTAAAATACTGTCATGTTGGTGATGATTTTCTTTTCCTTTCAGATACCACTCAACATTTCTTTGTATGTCTTTGCTCCTTTCATTATGTAAATAGATTATAGCTAACTATATTGCTATCTTTTGATTGCCATTAGAACTTAACATCATATGTAGGCTGTCTTATTTAAACTTTGTATCTCTCCAACACAAACATCATACTCTGTATGCAGCAAGTATTTTATAAATGTTTGTTCTTGTTGCAGGTATTTAATAAGTTTTCAAAGAATTGAATCACCTTCACAATTCACAATAAACATATGCCATTACCTAGTGAACATAGGGCTCTCTGAGCAGGTGGGAAACCATAGAAGACTATATTTCTTCTCCCAAGAAAGTTATCTCATGCATTATGATTTTCTATCCATCACACATCATTTTGCTCTTGGAAAAAACTTGATGATAATTTGATTGCAGGCTATAAATTACTATGAAGATGAAATAAGATTCTTGTTTTTTTATTCAAAAATAGTAAAACAGTTATTTTATAGAATATAGGGGGACAAATCATGTATGTATGGAATTTTATGATCTTTTGCAGATGGTTTGAAGGATAGAAAAAACAGAATTTCATGATTTACTTATTCATGGTACTGAATCTATGCACCTGATATATTGGCCATCCTAAATATATCTACTAGCAGAAAAATAATATTTTCCTAGAGATCAATGTTGTGACTCAGATTATCTCTTCTCCTTAATGAAGGCCACTTTGATGACTGATGAGAATATAATGATGAAATATATCATGGGTCCTGTACCCAAAACTTTTATAAACATCAAATGCAGAATTAGAATTCAAATTAGAAATTATGGGAATGCTCATCAATTGTGGAATGACTGAGAAAATTATGATATATATACATATGATGGAATATCATTGTTCTCTAAGAACTCATGAATAGGAGTATTTCAGAAATAAACCTAGAAAGATGAACTGATATTGAGTGATTTGATCAGAACTAGGAGAACATTGTACACATAAACATCAACATTGTGTGATGATCATCACTGACAGACATTGCTCTCTTCAGTAGTACAATGACCAAAGACAATTCTAAAAGACTTGTAATGGAAAATACCCTCTACATTCAGAGACAAAACTATGGAGTCTGAAAGCATACCAAAACCATATTATTTTCACTTTTTAAAATTTGTTTCATATTTTTCCCTTCTCATGGTTTTTACCACTTTCAATTCTTTCAGAACATTATTAATATGAAAATATGTTTAACACTGTTATGCATGCATAAAATAAGTCAGATCACTCATTATCAAGAGATGGAAAAGAAAGGGAGGGAGAAAAATGTAGAATTAGATAGTTTACAAAAATTAATGTTAAAAACTATCTTTACTTTCATTGGAAAATAAATTTTAAAAAGAACCTATAAAACTGAGAATAAGAAATTTTTCCATACATATTATAATTCAGATGGGAATAAAATCAATTCAAAATAAAAGTCTAGATAATGTGTTTCAAGAAACTTGATGAAAGACAAGTATTTATTACTTGAGAAGTAAAATATTTATTAAAAAATGATTGTTGAAAACTATCTTTACATATAGTTGGAAAAATAAGTAAATAAATTCATTTAAAATTGTTACAGACAGTGTACCAAGTTATAGAGATGCCAAGAAAGGCAAAGATAATCTTTCTCTCAGAGGACTTAAATTTGAAAGAAGAATACAACATGTAAATAACTAGATATAAAGCAGTATTTACAGTTAATTGCAACCAATATGAGAGAGAAAGTAATGAGATTAGTAATGAGATAACTGGAAAACATTTCAGAAGGTAACTTCTGGACAATAAGGAGCAACAAGTAGGCTACTGCAGCTGAGTCACAGAAAGAATACAGGTGAGTTAAGAAAATGATAAAAGTAGAAAGTAGCTAGATTGTGAAAATCTTTAAAAGTCAAATAAATGATACTGGATGTAATAGTAATCAAAGGTAACAGATGATGCCTTGAAGGAAGAGAAAGTTATTAATAGTAGATCTTAGTAGGCTTAGAAAATCACATCAATAAAATAACAAATATGAGAGAGAGAAGAATAAAATCAGGCAATAGTGAATAATCTAGTTTAGCTGCAATATGACCATTAAAACAATTTTTGCAAGATTGTGAAAGGTCTCAAATATATTACTTTGTGTTTTTTGAATTAGGGTGTGGAAGTCCTTCAATGTCAAGTAAAAAAGAGTTATTCCTTTCTTAAGAAAAAGGAAATCAATGGTTTTGTTTACAAGACCGAAATGAACAGATTTGTGCATCACCTTATACAAAAGTCTGAAGGGTGGATTTAGAATGAAGGTAGATAAGAATGTAAGAAAAATTAGAAAACTATTATAATATTGACATCAAAAATGCCAAGGACCAAAATTAGAGTAGATGTGTAATTTGAAAAAGAGAAAAATATTTGAGTGATCTTGTAGAGTTGGAATCAACCGAAGTTGACAACTAATTGAATGTGAAGTAAAAATATAGAAGAAGAGAAAGAATTTGAAGGGTAAAATAGAAGTAGGGGACAGAGATGATTCCCAGTTTTTAAATTCATGTGACTGGGAGAATAGTGATACTTTCAACATACATAGAGAAGTCAACATGAAGGAGTAGCTTTGGGGAGAAGGTATTGAACTTAATTTTTGAAATGTTAAGTTTATTGAGTTGATAGCACATTCAAGTGATGCTTAATAGTCAGTCAATCAGTATATATTTATTATATATGTCTTATGTGTCAGACAATGGCAAGATCTGGGATATAAATGAAGGGAAACTACAATCTCTGCCAGAAGGAGCTCATGACCTAGAGAGGAAGATATTCCATAAAAAGAAACTAAAAAGATGGTCTCTGATAAATTCAGGAGGGCAACTAGGTACGAAGGTAATTTTAGCTGCCCTGGGTGTCTTTCTTTCTTTCTTTTTTCCCCCCATTATATAAATGTTATTCCTTTTCCAATTTTATACAGTGGCTGTTTCTAGCAACCATTATCCCTCTATCCTCTACATGAGGCAATATGATATGCATCCATGATATGTATATATCAAAGTTAAATGTGTTAGTAGAGAAGAAAGAAATGTAAAAGAAAGAAAGCATCAGAGATAGCAAAATTATTTAATATATAAGACAACTTTTCTAAAGTGAAGATAAAAAGCTTTGGTGTTTATTTAAACTCCACAGTTCCTTCCCTGGATACAGATGGAAATTTCCTTCACAGATTCCCTAAAATTGTCTCTGGAGTGATCAAGTTCATCAAGGTTGATCATCACTCCATATTGTTGTTAGTTTGTACAATATTCTTCTGGTTCTGCTCACCCCACTAAGCATCAATTCAGGCTTTTCTGAAATGCCATAAGTCATTATTTCCTATAGAACAATAGCATTGCATTACATACATATACCAGAATTTGTTTAACCATTTCCCAGTTGATGGATATCCCTTCAATTTCCAATTCTTTGCCACTACAAATAGAGATGCTATGAATATTTTTGTGCATGGGATTTGAATCATTTTTCAATATATCTTCAGGATACATATCTAGTATGGTATTGTTGAATCAAAGGGTATGGATGTCTTTTCAAAGGAGAATATGGAAAGAGTTCTCTATTGTATCTGAATCCTCTCTCTAATCAGAGGGAAAGTGGACCTCCAAGGACTTGGGGATATGAGAAGGTGTAAGCTCAGAAAGATGTGATCTTGAGGGATGATGAGATTCTAAAATCCAGAAATATAACAGCTGCTGATGCAGAACTTCTGCTTTAAGGAATAATTTAGTCTAGAGATAAGTACATGATAATTATGCATAAATTTGACATAGCAATTCTTGAGAATAAATAAAAATACCAAAGGTCAAAATGTGGATAGAACAAAGGACCAATTATATTGTGTCAAGTATGAAATAAAACCATGGAAACTGGGTTCATTGGAGTGATAGGGTGGCTTAAAATATGAATAACACATAAGTAGCTGAAGTTGAATGAAGAATAACATAGGATTTAAGAAAAATTAGAAAAAATGGTAGTATTCAGAATAAACTTGATTATCTATTCATTTGCAGATATGGTCAGTCTTGGTTAATCTGAAAAATTCCAAGAGAATGACTAGATATTAAAGTCATTAGAAATATGGAAAGCTCTGGTAGCCAAAATCTCTGTTTTCCATCAAGAACCAACTCATATAATATCTCCTACAGAACATCTTTGTTGATTCTTCTAGCTGACTGTTTTTTCTTCATCTTCACATGAGCATGCACATTGTCTGATTACCTGTTGTATTCCTCTAGTAGGATAGAAACTTCCTAAAGACTGAGACTATTTCATGGCTTGTCTATAAACTCAATGACTGGTATAGTGTCCTATAAATAGTATATGCTCTATAAAATGTTTTTAGATTGTGTTAAATTGTAGAAAGGGGGGGGATTCTTAAGAGTAGTCAAAAAGCAATTTCTTACATAGAATGTACTGAGCTAGGTTATTGCGTGTAATGTTGGAAAATAAATAGTGTTTCAAATTTTCAGAAAACAAAAGCAAAAAAGCAAACAATTTTGGGTGGCTAGGTTACACAGTGGATAGAGCACCAGCCCTGGAGTCAGGAGCACCTGAATTCAAATCCGTTCTCAGACACTTAATAATTACCTAGCTGTGTGCCCTTGGGCAAACCACTTAACCCCATTTGCCTTGCAAAAACTTTAAAAAAATTTTATGTTCAAAGACCTATGTTAATCTTTGTATTGAAAGTACTCTATCAAAGCTATATTCAGTTGTCTGTGTTCATACCTTTACTTATATCAGTGAGCAAACACACAGTAGAACAAGTGAAAAAAAAGAGTTCCTGTCTTTCCCAAGAATGCATAATCCTTTCCAAAGACATAATACTTTGTTGTTCCCTCATCAATGGAAGAGGAAACTTATGCACATGAAATAGAACATATATGACCAAAGAAAATGAAGGACACATATTTACTTAAGTGTCCTGAACTTTTGTCATACACATGAAGAAAACATGCATAAGGCTTTGAATGGGAAGGCTTTGAATTTCAGGGAAATTCACATACCAACACTAGAGAATGGTAATCTCTTGTGAAGCTATTGTACTGTCATGTTATTTTCTATTAGGTGACACACTGAATGTTGACTTTCCACTCTTTCTTGGGTATCATGTTCTCTCTCCTGGAAATTTATACTAGTCTCAGAATAATTGAATTGAATCCCATATCAGCCATTGGATTTCAGCTATTCAGTCTTTTCAGGATAATCATTAATTATGACCATAAACTGGGGATGACTAGGAGGCCAGTGAATAGAGCTCTAGGTCTGGAGGAAGACTCATCTTCTTGAATTCAAAGCTGACCTTGGAAACTTAATAGTTATGTGATTTTATAGTCTAGAGCTATGAATCACTATATCCATTCAGGCAGATTAGAAAAAGTCAGCCAAAAACCAGGTTTATCTGTTTTGATTCCCCATCTCACAACTGTCCTTCCCCCCTTACCTCTAATTCAGATTTCTTGACATCAACTCTCTGATTTTTCGTTAGGTAAATTTTGTCAATCTATGTTGATAAAACCGATTTCCAAGATTCAGATCATTAAAATACTACAAGACTTGTGTAGGGCCTAGGAGGACAAGATGATTTTTCTTTTTTCTTATTGACTGGTTTTAAAGATTTTTTTTCATTCTTCCATTCTTTCATTCATAATGCTCCCTCACATGCAAATAAATTTAAGGCATAGAACAAAGGATAATATTCTAGGACAATATCTTCCTTCATTTTTGTGGTCAATCCCTGCCTTTATAAAGTTTCACTGCCAGCAACAAAAGCATTGGTTTTTATCTAACCAACATAAAAGGGATGGTTTATCTGCAGAAGAATGGGTAAAGAAAAATATTGTGAGAAAAAGGGGATGAAAAGGGAGGCTGATGCCAGCTCCAGGAGCAGTTTAAATAGCAGGACAAAGAGTAAATTTTTTTTTCTTATTTGCAATAGGGAATCATTGAAGGCTTTGGAACAGAGGAATGACATGATCAGAACCAGCTATTGGGAAGATTTCAAGACATCCATGTGAAGGATGAATAATAGAGTTTTTAGACTGAAGAAAGGGAGACCTCCTTGGAAGTTACTTCTATAGTCAAGGCAATAGGGTGAAAACATGAATAAAAGGGGTAGGCTCAAGTAATATGAAAGAGGAAGATTCCACATGCCTTGTGAATTGAAGTTATGGTGGAAATCATGGAAGGAGAAAGAAGACACATAGAGGCAGAGATAAAGAGAGTGGAGTAGAGAGAAGTGGATGGGATGAGGGAGGAGTAAGAATTCATAGGTTTCAAGTGTGACAGATATTGGACTGTTGATACCATACTCATATATAAATATGTGAGTCTATGCAAGTAAAAAAATGTGTTTGTGTCTATGTCTATGTGTGGAGAGAGAAAAAGAATGAAAGGAAGAATAAAAGGAAGAAAGAAAAATAGATAAAATGTACATAAAACTCAGACTCATAACTCTAGAACTGTTTCAGAGATGACCCAGTATAAATCTACCATTTTACAGATATTTCTAAACTGAGAGTAAGACAGCTTACTTGACTTTCCCATGGTCACATGACTAGTAAGTATTGAAAATAGAAAAGGAAAACATAGAGCCTCAAATAATATCTGTGATTAGAATATGAGATTTGGATGATAGATCATTGTAGTCAAATCATTATTACTTATAAGAGGAATCAGAAGGATATTATATATTTCAAGTTATGAGAAGAATGAATATACAACAAAAGGAGTATGTCAACATTTAAAAAAGATGAGACTGAGAAAAATTCATCAGCAGTGCACAAGCCAAAGTAGTAAAGTTATCTTTCCTTTGATCATACCACTTTGGAAGGAATATAAACTTGGAGGTCCCAGATGTACTTCTGAAACAGCTGTAAAAATCCTCTTAAATTCGGGACAGTGTGCCACCATTCATTCATGCTGGAAGCAAATCCCCTCACTTTAGAAAATAATTAAAATTCAAGAAATGGTCTAGAAAAATAAGTGTAGAAGAGAAAAAAATGAATGAAAAAATACTATGGTTACAAGGGAGATCAAAACACACTCAGAAGAAGGCAACAATGTCAAAACTCCTATATACAAATCCTCAGAGACATAAATGAATTAGTTTAAGGTAATGACAATACTCAAAAAGGTTATCAAAAATTAAGTAAAAGAGGTAGAAGACAAACTGGGAGGAGAATGAAAATAATGCAAGAAAATCATGAAAAAGGTAATATCTTTTTTAAAGTACCACACAAAAATACTGAAGTAAATTAAAAAGGGAGGGAGAAAATTTCACTTAAGAAAATTATTCATTAAAAATTAGAATTAAACAATGGGAAATGAATTCAAAGAATGAAAAATTTATATTATGAGAAATATTTCTTTAGGAAAACAGCTCACCTGGAAATGAGATCCAGGAGAGATAACTTAAAATTATTGGACCAACTGAAATCCATGATCCAAAAAAGAGCCTAGACATCACCTTAAAAGAAATATTCAAGGAAAACTACCATGATAGTCTGAAACCAGAGGTAAAATTGAAATAGAAAGAATCCATTGATCATCTCCTGAGAAAGATCTCAAAATGAAAACTACCAGAAATATTACAGTCAAATTCCAGAGTCCCCAGATCAAGGAGAAAATATTGCAAGCAGTCAGATTTTAAATATTATAAAGCCACAGTCAGTACAATACAAGTTTTAGTAGATTTTCCATTAAAGGCCTGGAGAACTTGGAAGATAATATTCTGAAGGACAAGGTAAATGTCTTTGCAAATAAGACTCCTAGTAAAGTTGAGTATAATCTTTCAAGGACAAAATGGATATCCAATGAAATAAAGCAGTTCCAAGCATTCCTGATGAAAAGACGAAGTCTGAAAAGAAAATTTGGATTTCAACTACAAGACACAAAAGAAGCAAAAAAAGATAAAAATGAGGTTTAAGGGACTTAATAAGGTACTATTCCTACATGGGAAGATGATCCTATAATTCATAAAAACTCTCTCATTATTGGGACATTAGAAGAAATTAAGTATTTATGTATGTATATTTGTATATCTATATAGACAGAGGGCTCAGGTGTGAACTGATTAAGATTAGAAGATATAAAAATGTAAAATTAAGAGGTGAGAAATAATTTTCAAGGGGGAAGAGAAAGTTATAATAGAGTAAATTATCTGGAAATTCCGGACAAGATTGTGGAAGACAAGCATTGTTTTAAGTGCTCCTGGTTCCTCCTC
This sequence comes from Macrotis lagotis, assembly GCF_037893015.1. Classification (NCBI taxonomy): domain Eukaryota; kingdom Metazoa; phylum Chordata; class Mammalia; order Peramelemorphia; family Peramelidae; genus Macrotis; species Macrotis lagotis. The sequence continues at coordinate 231,897,789 of NC_133658.1, read as the reverse complement.
AAAAATAAAATGAAAGAAACTTCTTAACAGAAATTAAATAGACAAAACACAGAAAGAGAAACTAGAAGAAAAACACCTTCCAACAAGGTCTGTCTCAGGGTACTGTGGGTGAACCAGAATGGAAAGCAGAGGGCCAGAACAGGGACAGCAGCAGGAGGAAGCCAGAGGACCAGCCTTAGCCTCAGAGGCTTTGGTGAGTGGTGGGTCTGAAGACCAACTTTAGCCTTGGAAATTTGGGCCAGGGATAGAGGAGTAAAGGAAGGTTGAGTTCCAACACAAAGAATCACAGAGCACACCTGGAAATCAACCAGCTGGGCAAGGAACCTAAGTTCCATATAAGCACTCTTACCAAAACAAATGGTAAATATCCTCAGGCTCAAGTGTGGGCAACAGTGTTCACTGAGCTGAAAGGGAGATTAACATGCACCCCCAGGGCCGAGTGCATTTTTCATGGTCAACTCAGACCCTGCTGCTAAGGGCCTCAAACACTCCAGAGAAAGTAATCATCAATCCCTACTGGCCAGCCCTTTGAATTAGTAAACCAAGTAAACAAAGTCTCTAGGGCAAAAGCAAATCTCTGAGAGTTAGCCCTACCCAACACAAGATCCCAGGAAAATGTAGAAAGGTCAGAAAAGGGGGACACATGGAGAAATACATGGAAGAAATAGATTCTAACCCAGAGAGATATAGAACTTCTGAGAAGAATATGAATTGGTTTCCAGCCCAGAAAGACTTCCTTGAAGAAATCAGGAAGGAGTTCAAAATCAATTGGGAAAATTGGGAAAAGAAACTCAAGAGAAAATTAACATGTTGCAAGAGAAAATTAAAATCTCGCAACAAGTAAACAAATCCTTGGAAAATATAATCGGACAAATTGCAAAATGAGAATAATGTTCTCATATCCTCAATTGGGCAAATGCAAAAAGGAAATTACTCCCTCAAAACTAAACTTGGGCAAATGGAAAACTCCTTCAAACATAGAATTGACCAATGGAAAAAAGAAGTTTCAAAAGTTAAGTGAAGAAAATTCTCTATAAATAAGAATAGAACCTGTGATAACTAATGACTTCATGAGACAAGATTCTGTTAAAGAAAAACAAAAGATCAAAAAATAGAGGAAAATGTAAAATACCTCATCAGCAAAACCATGGACCTTGAGAATCAATCGAGTAGGGAACAGCCTGAGAATTATCGATCTTCCAGAAAACATTGAAGGAAAAAAAAAAAAACCTGGACTTAAAATCTACAGAATTTAGTGATGGAGAATTATCTTGATAAAATGGAACCAAATGTCAAAATAGTGATTGAATGGATACATCAATCCCTTCCTGAAAGAGATCCTAAAAGGAAACCACCAATGAATGTTGTGACCAAATTCCAGAACTATCAGATGAAAGAGAAAATCCTGAAAGCAGCCCAAAAGGAACGACTTAAATACCAAGGAGACTCAGTAATGATTATGCATGACCTGGCCATATCAGCATTAAAGGATCAAAGGATGTGGAATGAGATATTCAAAAGAACAAGGGACCTTGGAATGCTACCAAGAACCAACTATCAGGCAAAGGTGAGTCTTCTCTTCCAGGGGGAAAAGGTGGACATTTCATGAAACGGGAGACTTCCAACATTTACTGATGAAAATATCAGAGCTAAATAAAATCTTTGGACATCAAATAAGAGTCTCAAGAGACACATGAAAAGGTAAAAGAAAGGGGGAGGGAGAAAAAAATGATGCTATACAATAAGATGAAACTGGCTGTATCCCCACCTGGGAGAAAGAATCTCATAACTCTTGGGAACTGTAACTCTATTAGAGAGAATATACTTAGGCAGAAGTGATGGACACTCATGACTTTTCTGTGATTCAGATAGAGTGACTTAATAACAATAGCTCCTTAAAAAAGGGGAACAATAACGAGAAGTGAGGATGGAGGAGATTGAATGGGGTATATCTCATTACCCTAAGAAGTACAAAAGACCTATTATGATAGAGGAGAAGAAATGAGGAGGTAAAAACCACTTGAAACTTCACCTCAATAGACTTGGCTTAAAGTTAAGTTAGATACACTCAGTTAAGTTAAGAAACTGAGCTTACCTTTCAAGCATTAAAAGGGGAAAAGGGGAGAGGACTACAGGGAGAAAAAGGGGAACTAACAGAAGGAAGGGAAGAAAGGGAAAAGGGAAAGGGGAAAGAAATCTGAGAGGGGAGGCTGTATAGGAGGGCAAACACATTGAAAGTAGCAGTATGCAGAAACAAAATACTGGGGAATATGGATAAAGAGACAAAGGGGAAAAATATTAACAGTATAAAGATAACATGGAGGGCAATAAAGAGTTAGTAATTATTACTTTGAATGTTAATGGAGTGAACTCTTCCTTAAAATTTAAGCAAATAGCAGAGTGGATTAAAAGCCAGAATCCTACAATATCTTGCTTATAAGAAACATTTTAAAACAAGGAATTACTTATAGTGTTGTCGAGTCCAGAGGAGGAAACCCAGGCCGACATCAATATGATGCATAAGCTGGTTCGTTTATTGATCACAGGATACCTACTTTTATATTCTACATTTACGTAACCAATTACATAAGCATTTTAGCAAGCATTTTTTTCACATGCATACCTTGTGTATGTCTTAGGTGATTGTTTTGAGAACCAAACAGTGATTTGATAAACAGAGTGCAGAAGGTAATTATCTCAGAATGCACTATCTATCTGAGCCTGGGAATACACCTTGTTAGCTCAGACATGCAGCTACTCCCTTATCTAAGCTCTGAAATACATCTTGCTGGTTAAAGCACATAACTATTTCTGTGTTAACCCTTCATAGCTCTTAGCCTGGAACATATGTGACACAACATAGTGTAAACATAAGAAGTTGGAGTAAAATATGTTTTGCTTCAGATGAAGTGAAAAAAGCAAGGGTAGTAATCCTTAGCTCAGACAAAGTAACTGCAAAAATAGATATTATTGAAAGAGAGAAGGTACCATAGACAATGAAGTAATTTCAATACTAAATATGCATGTACCCAGTGGTATAGCTTCCAAAATGTAGAAGAGAAGTTGAAGGAGTTATAGGAAGACAGAGATAGCAAAACTTAATTATTGGAAGACCTCACCCTTCCTCTCTCAGATTTAAATGAATCTAATAATAAAATAAACAAGAAGGAAGATAAGGAGATAAATAGATTGCAATAAAACCAAGATATGATAGATTTTGGAGGAAAATGAACAGGTATAGAAATGAATAAACTTAGTTTTCTGCAGTACATGCCACTTACACAGAAATTGGCTATGTCCTAGGGCATAAAAACCTAATGATCAACTGCAGAAAGCAGAAATAGTGAATATATCTTTTTCAGAGCATAATGCAATAAAAACTATATGCAATATTGAGCCAGTGAGATATAGACCCAGAACTAATTGGAAATTAAATAAACTCATTTTAAAGAATGACTGTATCAAGCAAAAAATCAAAGACAGAATTATTTCTTCCTAGATAATGACAGTAATGAAACAACAAACCAATACCTATGGGACACACTGAAGGCAGCTGTCAGTGGATATATTATATCTTTAAATGCTTACATGGATAAATTAGATAAAGAGGAAACCAATGATCTAAATATGCAATTAAAAAGTTAGAGGAAGAAGAAATTAAAAATTCTCAATTAAATACCAAATTCAAAATTCTAAAATTTAAAGCAGAAATTAATAAAATCAAAAACAAGAAAGTTTTTGAACCAATAAGTAAAATCAAGAGTTGGTTTTATGAAAAAAAAAAACAATAATATTGATAAACCTCTGGTCAATTCAATAAAAAATGAAAGAAGATCCAAATTGCTAGTATCATAAATGAAAGCGGTAAACTCACCCCCACCAATGAGGAAGAAATTAAAGTAATAATTTGGGAATTATTTTAGCACACTCTTTGCCAATAAATTTGACAAGCTAAGTGAAATGGACCAATATTTACAAAAATATATGTTGCCCAGATTAAATGAACAGGAAATTAAATATCTAAATAACCCTATCTCCGAAAACGAAATTCAACAAGTCATTATTGAAATCCATAAGAAAAAATTTCCAGGGAAGGAAATTCTATCAAACATTTAAGGAACAATTGTTTTCAATCCTATATAAACTCTTTGGAAAAATAGGGGAAGAAGGAACTCTGCCTAACTCTTTCTATGACACCAATATAATGCTGATACCTAAACCAGGAAGAATTAAAGCAGAGAAAGAAAATTATAGACCTATCTCTTGATGAGCATAGATGTAAAAATCTTAAATAAAATCTTAGTCAAACAATTACAGCAAATTATCAGTAGGTTAATACATAATACATTATGATCAAGTACAATTTATATGAGGAATGCAGGTTTGGTTCAAGATTAGGAAAACTGATTTTTATGATTAATTTTATCAATAACAAAACTATAAGAAATCATATGATTATATCAATAGAAGCTGAAAAAGCTTTTAACAAAATATACCACCCATTCCTACTAAGAGCACTAGAGAGCATAAGAATAAATGGATTGTTCCTTCAAATAATAAGCAGTATCTATCTGAAACCATCAACAAGCATTATATGTAACAGGCATAGACTGGAAGCATTCCTAATAAGATAAGGGGTGAAACAACAATGTACATTATGACCACTACTATTCAATTTTGTATTAGAAATGTTAGCTTCAGCAATAAGAGAAGAAAAAAATTGAAGGAATTAGAATTTGGAAGGAAAAGACAAAACTCTCACTCTTTGCAGATTGCATGATGGCATACCTACAGAATCCTCAAAAATCATCTAAAAAACTACTAGAAATAATTATCAACTTTAGTAAAATCACAAGATTTAAAATATAAACACATAAATGCTCAACATGTCTATATATGACTGGCAGGATACAGAAGAAAGAGCTAGAAAGAGAAATCCCATTCAAAAAACCTCATACAATATAAAATACATGGAAGACTCCCTGCCAAGGCCGACTTAAAAAGTTTTTGCAAAAAAATTACAAAATATTTCTCATGCAAATAAAATCAGATTAAATAACTGGGCAAACATCAACTGCTCATGGATAGGTCGAGGTAATATAATAATATTATAATAATATAATAATAATTATATATATATATATAATAATATAATAATATGACAATTCTACCAAAACTAAACTACTTATTTAGTGCACTACCAAACAAAATTCCAAATAATTACTTTAATGAGTTAGAAAAAAATGTAATTAAATTCATATGGAGAAATAAAAAGTCAAGAATTTCCAGGGATTCAATGAAAAAAAGTCAAAAAGAAGGTGGCTTAACCTTATTAGATCTAAAATTATATTATAAAGCATCAGTCATCAAATTCGTCTGATATTGTTTAAGAAATAGACTGGTGGATGAGTGGAACAGACAAGTGCAATAGCAGGAAATTATTATTGTAATCTGCTGTTTGATAAACCCAAAGAGTCCAGCTATTGGTTCAAAAGCTCACTCTTTTATAAAAACTGTTGGGAAAAATGGACATTAGTATGGAAGAAACTTTGATTAGACCAACCCCTCATACCCTATACCAAGAAAAGATCAGAATGAATACAGGGATTAGACATAAAAATCAAGATTATAAGCAAACTAGAAGATCAAGGAGTAATTTACCTGTCAGATACATGGAATGGATGTCTGTTTATGGTCAAGGAAAAGATGGAGACCATCATTAAAAACTAGATAATTTTGATTACATTAAATTAAAAAACATTGTAACCAAGATCAAAAGAAATGTAGGAAACTGGGAAACAATTTTTGCTACTAGTATTTCTGTGAAAGGACACATTTCTAATATATATAGTGAACTAAGTCAAATTTTCAAAAAAAAAATCCTCAATTAACAAATGGTCAAAGGATATGGAAATACAATTTACAGATGAGAAAATTAAAGCAATCTATACTCTGTTAGTAAAGACTAACAGATTGTCTTCTATGGGGGTAGGGGGAGGGAAGCAAGATTAGGGGAAAATTGTAAAACTCAAAATAAATAAAATCTTTAAAATTAAAAGATAATGATGTTTATTTTCATGTTTATATCTCTGATACCTTTCATCATAATAAATCATCAAGAAAATTTGTTGACTTTCCAAACTGGGTTTGCACTATGAAAAAAAAAATCTATTATTAGTCCAGTTTTTCAACTGGACATGAAGTCTCACATGTTATCATTTGCCATCATTTCCACTTTCTTCCCTATTCTTTGTAATTTGACACATGACCAAATTATTCATTTGAAATAATCTTCTTTAATTTTATTAATGCTTCCTTAAAATATAAGCTTTTTGAATATAGGGATCATTTCACTCATTATATATATATATATATATATATATTTCTAGCATCTATCAAGGGACCAATAGTATAGTAAGTAAGCTTTAATAAATATTTGTTAACAAATTGATTAAGATACCCAAAGGTGCTTTTCCCTTTATTCTAGTCTCTTTTTTCCCATTTCTATTTATTTTTTATGACTCCATATATTTTTTCACAATTACATGAAAGATAGGTTTCAACTTAGCCTTTTGCAAGTATTTGAGTTACACATTTTTCTACCATCCTGCCTTCTATTCCTCTCTCGATGGTAGCAATCAATATGATATAAGATGTACATGTATAAACACTTTTTTAACAAATTTCAATATGTCTTGTTTTGAAAGAAGAATTAGAACTAAGAGAAAAATGTGAGAACGAAAGTAAAAACATAAAAGAAGTTTTAAAAAGTGAACACAGCATCTTTTGGTCTGCTTTCAGAATCAGCAGTTTTTTTTTTCCTCTGAGTGTGTATGATATTTTCCTTAACAAGCCTCTCAGGATTGTCCTTGATTACTGAAATGCTGATAGGAATTGTTTGCATCATAGTCTCTGATCTCACAGTGCTGCTGTTAGTGTGTACAATGTTTTTCTGGTCCTGCTCGCTTCATTCAGCAACAGTTCATGGAAATCTTTCAAGAATTTTATGAAGTCAGGCCACTCATGATTTCATACAGATGAAGAGTAATCCATCACATTCATAAACAGTTTGTCCAATCTCCAACTGATGGACATCTCCTCTATTTCCAATTCTTTGTCACAAGTAGAGATACTATAAATATTTTTGAACATGTGGGACTTTTTCCCATTTTTTATGTTCTTTTTGGGCTATAGACCTAGTAGAACTATTGATGAATTAAAGGGCATTAGCAGGTTTATTGTCCTGTGAGCATAGTTCCAAATTGCTCTCCAGAATGACTGGATCAATTCACAGCTCTAACTACAGTCATTAGTGTCCCAATTTTCTCACATTTTTCCAACATAAATAATTTTCTGCTTTTGTCATCTTGACTACTTTGAAAGTTTTGAGATGATACCTCAAAGTGGTTTTAATTTGCATTTCTCTTATCAATAATGAATTGGAGAATATTTTTTCATATGACTATAAATATCTTTAATTTCTTCATCTAAATTTACTTGTTCAAACTGGGGGATGATTTGTATTCTTATAACTTTGATTCATTTTGTATAAAATTTAGAAATGATTTCTTTATCAGAAAAATTGCCTGTGAAAATTATTTCCCAGTTCTACATTTCATCTAAGTATTGTTCATTTGGGCAAAAATTATAATTTAATGTAGTTGAAATTATCCAATTTGCAATTTATTATGTTCTCCAACTCTTTTTTGAACATAAACCTCTCGTTATTCCATAGAAGTGACAGATAGACTATTCCTTGTTCTTCTAATTGACTCATATTATCATCTTTTATGTCTATATCTTTTTTAATTGATATTTTATTTGATTTTTTTCCAATTACATGTTATGAAAGTTTTTCAAAATTCATTCTCATACGTATGCATAACTACCTTCCAGCATGCCTTCCCACCCTTCTCCCCTCAGAAGTGAATATTGTACAAACACATTTGTTTAACATGTTTACAGATTAGTCATTTTTGTATGAGGAATTAGGATCAAGGGAAAAGAAGGAAAACTACAAGTTAGGAAAGAAATACATAAAAGAAATTTTTAAAAAGTGAATATAGCTTTCATGTAGATTCTGAAAGGTTTTGGTTTGATTGGGTTTGGTTGTTGGTTTTATTTGGTTTGGTTTAGTTTGGTTTTTATTCCACTGGATGGAAAAACACTTTCCATATCCAGTCTTAGGGTTGTCCTAGCTCTTTGAATGGCTGAAAGTAGCTGCATCCATCAAGATTGACAAACTCACAATGTTGTTGTTGATGTGCACAATATTCTCTTGATTCTGCTTCCATAATTTCAATCTATTCCTGTAATTCTTTCCATGCTTCTCTAGAGTCTGACCATTTATGATTTGTTAGAGTACCATATTCCATAGCATTCATATACAATATCTTTTTCAATAATTCCCAATTATTGGGCACTACAAAAAGAGTTGCTGTGAATATTTTTGAACGTGTGGGACGTTTACAATTTTTTATATAATTTCTTCTGTATATAGTCCTAGTAGTGGAATTGCTGGATGAAAAGGTATGATAAGTATTATTTCCCTTTGGGTATAGTTCCAAATTGCTCTCTAGAATGATTGGATCAGTTCACAAGTCTACCAATAATGCATTAATGTTTTGATCCTCCCACAACCTCTACAACATTGATTGTTTTCCCTTTTTGTCATCTTAACTAATCCAATAGATGTGAAGTGGAATCTAATGGTTGTTTTAATTTGCATTTCTCTAATCACTAATGATTTGTAGCTTTTTTCAAGCAATTATATATAACTTTAATTTCTTCATTTGAAAACTGTCTGTTCATATCCTTTGATCATTTATCACTTGGGGAATGACTTGTAATCACATATAATGCAATTCTCTATATATTTTAGAAATGAGACCTTTTTTAGAACCCCAAGCTGTGAAACACCTTTCACAGCTTTCCATTTCCCTTTTAATATTGGCAGCATTGATTTTATTGGTGCAATTCTTTATAATTTAATAAAGTCAAAATCATCCAGTTTGCAGGATAAAATGGACTCTTTCTTGTTTGGTCATAAATTTCTCCCCTTTCCATAGATCTGATAGAGTAGTTCTTGGTCTGTTAATTGATAGATGGAGTAACACTTTATGTCTAAATCTTGTATCAATTTTGACCATTTTTGGAATAGGGTCTGAGATATGGGTCTATTTTCTAGTTTTCTGAACAACATTTTTGAAATAATGAGTTCTTATCCCAGAAGCTAATGTCTTTAGGTTTGACAAACAGTAGATTACTGTAGTCATTTGCTACCTTTTCTTTTGAACCTATCCTAATCCACTGAACCATCATTCTATGTCTTAACCAGCATCAGACAGTTTTGTTGAATGCTGCTTTAAAGTATAAAGCTCTGGAAGAACTAAGCCACCATTAATTGCATTTTTTCATCAGTTGTCTTGCTATTCTTGATCTTTTGTTGCTCCAGATGAATTTTATTACTATTTTTGCTAGATCGGTAAAATAAGTATTTGGTAGTTTGATTAGTATGACACTGAATAAGTAATTGAATTTGGTTAGAAAAATTGACATTTTTCCAATTGCTCAGATCTGACATCATTTGTTTGAGAAGTTCTTTGTAATTGTATTCATACAGTTTCGGGGTTTTCCTTGGGAGGTATATTCCCAGGTATTAAATGTAGTCTGTAGTTACTATAAATGGAATTTCTCTTTCTATCTCTTGCTCTTGGGCTTTGTGGTTCATAGAAATGTTAATATTTATGTGGTTTTATTTTATATTCTACAACTTTGTTGAATTTGTTAATTGTTTCAAGTACTTTATTAGATGATTTTCTTGGCTTCTCTAAGCACCAGTCTTTTCACTTTTACCCTCCTTCAAATGTGTTTCTTGTTAACAGCATATTGTGGGATTCTGGTTTTTAATCCATTGTTTAATCTGCTTATGTTTTATGGGACAGTCATCAAATTCTTATTTCCAGTTAAGATTTCTAATTCTGAATTTCCATCCAGCTATCTTCTTTATTTATATTTTTCCCCTTTCTTTTCCTCTTATTCTTCCTCACCAAAGTTTTAAATCCCTTCCCCTTTAACCTTTCTTTTAAAATTTAACTTTTAGTTTATTTTCACTTATTACTTTGTCTTTGCTTTTATTGGTCCCTTCTTCCCTCCCTCCCTCCCCACCTCCCTGTAGAGTAAAATGTATTTTTAAACCCAAGTAGGAATGTCTTTTATTCCCTCTCTGGGTCAAATCTTTTAAATTGAATTTACACAGTGTTTATATGCTCCCATCTTCTAAATAATATAATATAATATAATATAATATAATATAATATAATATAATATAATATAACATAACATAACATAACATAACATAACATAACATAACATAACATAACATAACATAACATAACAATATAATATAATATAATATAATATAATATAACATAATATAATATAATTAATATAATATAATTAATATAATATAATTAATATAATATAATATAATTAATACAATACAATACAATACAATATAATAAATATAATAAATTAATATAATATAATATAAATTAATATAAATTAATATAACATGATATAACATGATATAATATAACATAACATAATATAATATAATTAATATAATATAATATAATATAATATAATATAATATAATATAATATAATATAATATAATATAATATAATATAATTAGTATAATATAGTATAATATAGTATAATATAGTATAATATAGTATAATATAGTATAATATAGTATAATATAGTATAATATAATATAATATAGTATAATATAGTATAATATAGTATAATATAGTATAATATAGTATAATATAATATAATATAATATAATATAATATAATACAATACAATAAATTAATATATATATATATATATATATATATATATATATATATATATATATATCTTTATCTTTGTGCCTCTTCACCTGGTGTTAAATATCAATGAAGTACTATCAATCTGGTACCATCAATGAAAACTTGGTTAATTGAATTCTTGATTGCTTGATAAGCTCAAAGCAATATCAATAAAAGTACAATCACATATTGATTGCCGATTGATTGTTTGATCAGCAGCAGCATCTCATAGTAACTAAGTACCCTTTCCTTTTATGCATAATTAGAAATAACCTTTTGAACATTCATGCTTTACATCAAATTATAATCATTTTATACTTTACCCCCTTTTCAAGTACTCTCAAATGACACACAATCCTCATGAGCCAAACTATTATCTAAAGACAAATCATATCCTGAATCATTTGTACCATTCTCCAAGAATACTCTCTCCCACCCTCCCACTCTTAACTCCTCAACCAGGTTATATAAACCCTTGTTAACTGAAGTATGGATTAAGGTCAATGCTTCCAAGTAGTTTCTCAATATCTACCCCCTAAAGTCACTTCTGATTTAATTTATATTGAGTTTCTATGTGATCTAAGTACTGGGACAGTCTGCAGTTCTCTCTTAAGAACTTTACAATTGATTGTAAGGCCCAGGAGTTACTGGCTTTGGACTGCTCAGTTTCGGATGCTCTCATCAGAGAAAGTGTTAAGCTTTATGAGCAAAGCAGAATTAAAGTAGGTCAAAGGAAACTGAGACATAAGTTTAAGGGTAACTATCCCTCCTTTTCATCTGGACTTTTTTGTCTCAAACATAGTGATGTAATCTTGGCCATCTTCAATGGAAAGACAGAAGGCAACCATACCCATATCCTCTAAATCTAGTCTCTTCAATTATATCCAAACATTTAACTATATGAAGAGGAACATAATTCTCAGGAGTAATAAGTGACATATTTTCCTTTATAGGTTATATACAATTTGGTGGATTTGACTAACATTTGTTTTGTTTTGGTTTTTCCTTCTTATTTTCATTTACCTTTTACTTTTTGTCAATTCTGGAATTTGGCTATGATGGTTCTTGGAATTTTTATCCTGGAATCTCTTTCCAGAAGAGTTATATATATTCTTTCAAAGGCTATTTTTTTTGTCTTGCTTTAGAAGATTTGGACAGTTTTCCCTGATAATTTCCTGAAAGATGTTTTTCAAGTTTGTTATTTGACCTAGAATTTCTACTAGTCCAATAATTCATTAATTATCTATCCTGGTTCTATTTTCTAAGTGTTTCTTTTTCTTAAATGGTACATTGTTTTCTTCAGTTTTTTTGACCTTTTTACTTTGTTTGATGGAATCTAATAGTCTTATAGATGTATTGGTTTCTATTATTGCAATTCCAGTTTTTAGAGTGTTATTTTCTTCAGTTACTTTGTATTTCCTTTTCCAAATGGTTAATTTTACTCTTTGCTAAGTTGAATTCATTTTCCAATTGGTCAATTTTATTTTTTGAAGAATTACATTCTTTTTCCAGTTGGCTCTATTTACTTTTAAAGGTTTTGAATTCTCTGAACAATCTTTCATAATTTTCATGCATGACTCATTACCTTTTCCATGTTTCCTTTTCCTCTCTTCTTTGTTTTTTTTTAAATTCTTTTTTAAGCTCTTCTATGAGCTATTTTTTTACTTCTTTTTTTCTTCTGAACTGTCATTGCTATCAACTTTATCTGCATTGTAGCTTTCTATAGTGAGTGTTATTTTTAGTCTTTTTGTTCTCCTTGAAATGACTGAGCTCTAATCCTGGGGGTATAGGGAGTATAAACCCAAGCTTTTTATGCTGGGGCTGGGGCATTGATCCTTAACTTGTCGTTGGCCAATATGTTGCTTATGGAGTTCAGGTGTTACCTTTGCAGTGATTTGTTTCCTCCTTTATGTCCAGGTTGTGCCTATGCAGTGGTTTGTTCCCAACCGAGTCCTATCTTTTGCTCCAGTGTTTCGAGGGTTCAGAATTTATCTGGGTTTCACCCTCCCTGTTGGTTGCTATCTAATTGCCGGGATCTATACTGTTGTCAAGCTGTCCAGAACTGGACTATATTGTGGTTAAAATCTTCCCATTGCCTTTTCTGTTTTCCCATCTAGCTGGAATTTACTTCCCCCTTTCCCCCAAAGAGACAGGAGTTCACTAAAGATGCTCCATGAAGTTGAAAACTTCCTTGAATCTTGCCTTTTTTTTATGTGGGATGTATAACTTTAATGTTTGTGCAGAGGTTTCATTTAGCTTTGTTTGGGGTAAAGATCTGGGAGAATGCTAATTTCATGCTGCCATTTTGACTCCTGTGTCTAAATCTTGTACCCATTTCTACCTTATCGTTCAATAGGTTATGCAGTGGTGGTTTCTACTTAGTTTTTGCCATACTATTTTCCAGTTCTCTAGCAATTTTTGTTAAAATGCGTTTTTATAACCAGAAGCTATAGTCTGGGTTTATCAAAACATAAATTAGTATTGCCATTTATTATTGTTTCTTTTATATTTAAACTATACAACTCATTTAACACATTTTTCTTAATCAATGGCAAAAAGTTTTAATGATTTTTGATTTATAATATAATTTTATATCTCATGACTAGCTACCATTATTTACATTTTTTGTTAATTATATTCATATTCTTGACTTTTTATTAATCCAGATAAATTTTGCTATAATTTTTCATAGCTCTGTAAAATAATATTTGGTTGTTTGATTGATATATCATTTAATAAGTAATTTAATTTAGATAGAATTGTCATGTCATGAGCCATTGACATTTTTTCCAATTATTTGAGTGAGAATAGTTTTGTGTGAGATTTTAATTGTGTGAGAATTGTTTTGCAATGGTGTTCACATAGTTTCTGAGTTTTTCATGGGAAGTAGATTCCCAAATATTTTATGTTGTCTAATGGGGTTTTGATTTCTATCTCTTGTTTTGGGTTTTTTGGTAACATATCAAATGCATATTTATATGATTTTATTTAATGTTGTTAATTGTTTCAAGTATTTTTATTTGTTTTTCTAGGATTCTGTAAGTATACATAATATCATCTAAAAAGACTGAGACCTTTTCTTTCTCTTTGTCTATTCTAATTAGTTAAATTTATTTTTCTTCTCTTATTGTTAAAGCTGACAATTTTAATGAAATATTGCATAATATTGGCGGTGATAATGTCCAACCTTGTTTCATCCCCTGATCATATTGGGAATGTCTCTACTTTGTCTCCATTACATCTAGTGCTTGCTAATAGTTTTAGATAGATAATAATTTTCATTTTCAGGAAAATTTGATTTATTCCTATACTCTATAATGTTTTGAATATTAATGGATACTATATTTTGTCCAAGGCTTTTTCAACATCTATTGAGATAGACATATGGTTTCTGTTAATTTTGTTATTGATATATATATATATATATATATATATATGCTAATTGTTTTCCTGATATCAATACATTCCCACATATCAAGTATAAATCCCACATGATCATAGTGTATTCTCCTAGGGAAAACTTGGTTTAATCTCTTTGCTAATTCTTTTAAAGTTTTTCCATCAATATTCATTAGAGAGATTGGTCTATTGTTTTGTTTATCTATTTTTACTCTTTCTGGCTTAGGAATGGAATTTGGAAATACACTACCTGTTGTTTCTATATAATTGGAGTAACATTCTTAAAATGGAAAAATTCACTTTTAAATCCATCTGGTTATGGAAATTTTTCTAGTGATTTCATTGATGGATCATTCAATTTCTTTTCCTGTAAATACTTTATTTCTTCTTTTTCAATAAGGGCACATGCTATTTTTGTTTATATTCATCTATTTCTCTTAGATTATCTAATTTATTCATACAGTTGACATAATAGCTCTGAATTATTATTTTTCCTCCTCATTGGTGATGATTTTCCCCTTTTCATTTTTTTTGAAACTGATAATTTTTCTTCCTTCTTTTTAAAAATCCTGTTAAATAAAATTTTAATCATTTTATTGTTTTATTAATAAAAGCAAATGAGTTTTATTTTTTGTTCAATGGTTTGCTTACTTTTAATTTTATTAATTTCTTCTTTGATTTTCAGAATTTTTAACATGATATTTAATTGGAGATTTTTAATGTTTTTTACCATCTTTTTTAATCCCATGCCCAGTATACCAACCTCCTCTTTCTCTAATTAATTCATGTAAACATTTAGAGGTATAAAAGTTCCCCTAATAACTGCTTTTCCTGTGTCCCACAAGTTTTTGTATGATTTTTTTCATTATGTCATTGTCTTTGATGAAATTGTTGTTTAGTCCTATGATCTGTTGTTTGATCCATTCATTCCTTAATATTAGATTATTTTTAGCTTATCTTTCACTAACCTTTTATTACATCTAATTTTTTTATCCCAGGCAGGGATATAGCCAGTTTATCTTATTAGTTACCAATCGTTTTTGTTTTCTTGTCGCTTTTTTTACCTTTTCAAGTATCTCTTGAATCTCCTGTCTGAAGGCCAAATTTTCTATTTGGCTTTGTTCTTTTCAACAGCAAAAGTTTTTGGTTTCCTATGTTGTTAAATGCCCATCTTTTCCCCAGAAGAGAAGGTTCAGTTTTGCTGGATAGTGAATTTTTGATTGCATTCCAAGCTCCCTTGCACATCTGAATATCATATTCCAGCCTTTTCAATCCCTTAGTGTTGATGCAGCCAGGTCTTGTGTAATCCTCTCTGTTGCTTCTTGGTATCTAAATTGTTTTTTCTGGCTGCTTGCAAGATTTTCTCTTTTATCTAATAGTTCTGTAATTTGGCCACAATGTTTCTTAGTGTTTCTTTTTTGGAATCACTTTCAGGTGTGGATCAATGCTATTTTCAGTAACTATTTTGCCCTCTGGTTCCATGATATCAGGGCAGTTCTCTTTCACTATATCTTGAAGTATGTATCTGGGCTTTTGTCATTCTCAATGTTTTCAGGAAGTCCAATCATTTTTAGCTTGTCTCTTATGAATCTATTCTCTAGGTCAGTTGTTTCACCCATGAGGCTTTTTATATTTTATTCTATTTTTTTGTTTTTTTAAACAGATTCTTGTTGTCTCATGAAGTCATTAGTTTCCATAGATCCCAATCCTTTCTTTAGAGAAGAATTTTCTTCATTTACCCTTTTCAACTCTTTCTAATTGATCAATTCTAATTTTGAAGGAGTTTTCCATTTCTCTAGTTGTGGTTTTGAGTGAATTATTTTCCTTTTACATGTGTGCAATTGTATTTTTGTTTTCTTGTTGCAGGATGATAATTTCCTTTTGCACTGTATTAATTTTCTCTTGCATTTCTTTTCCCAATTTTCCCAATTGATATTTAAAGTCCTCATCTCTTCTAAGAAGTCTTTCTGGGCTGGAAACCAATTTATATTCTCCTCAGAAGTTCAAGATCTCTCTGAGCTAGGACATTTGTCTCCTAGGTGGCTTTCAATGGACCCCCCTTTCCACTGGCTTTTCTTCCTGTATCTAGGACCTTTTATCTGGGAGGGCTAGTTCAGATACTTTGTTGTTAATATCCCTAGGAGCTTTGCTCACTGGATTTAGTAACTCCAAGTGGGCAGGCAAGGAGGGGGATACTATGCACCTTCTCTGGAGTGTCTGTGACTTTGATTTATGGTCTACCCCCTAAGCCTGTGGGAGTGGGGATGAGAGATGTGGCAGAATCCTGATCATCTTTGAACAATGTGGACTGCACCTTCAGGCTACATCATTAAACTCCTTAATCCTCACTCTGCACTGAGGGAGATTTGCCCACACCTGAGCTTGTGGGGGGGGGGGGGGTGAGGGAGTAGTTATTGTGTCTGTTCTGGTAAGAGTCATTTTCTCCACAGGGATGGGGAGGGGACTCAACTGTGGGGACTATGCTGAATATGGGGCTCAAGACCCTGGTTTTCCAGACCAGCCAAGTTGACTGATCTATGTCTAGCAGCACTCTGGAATTCTCTTGCCCACTGTACTAGAACTCTCCCTCCAGCCTTTCTGGAACTCTCCCACCTGCAGCTCACATAGCCAAAGCTTTTACAGCTGTTCTCATGTTAGTTCCTGGGCCTTACCCTGCTGCCCCTGGGATGACTCTCTGCCTTCTGCCTCTGGCTCATCCACACACCCCTGAGACAGACTTTGTGTTAGATTTTCTCCTCCATTCTTCTCTGGATTCTGTGGATCCAAAATCTATTAAGAGGCTTAATTCATGTTATTTCTGAGGGAAAGCCACAACTTAAAACCGGGCCTCATTTCTCTCTGCTAGCTTGGCCAGAAGTCTAAAAGGCAATTTTGACCCACACTTTTTATCTAAGTATATCCCGAGAGATAAAATTCCCAATAGGTAAAATATTGTCGCCTCATGTAGGGATATACAATTTAGCTTTATTGACTAACATTCCTCCTGTCTCTTCTGTTTATCTTTTATGCATCTCTTGAGTCCTGCACTTGTGTTCAGTTCTTGTCTTTTTGCCAGTTAAGATTTATATTCCTGTAATTCATTGAAAATCCATCTTTTCGGGGTGGAGCCAAGATGGTGACAGGAGAGGATATTCTCTCAGTTGCTCTGGGACAAAACTTATAAACTAAGGACTTTAACTACATTTTCAAGAGACAGAACCTACAGAGGGATCCAGTAAGGCAATTCTCCAACCCAAGGTAACCTGGAAAAGAGCGGAAAGGCTCAGCTCCACTGTCCGAGAGGTGGCCTAACAGAGGGGTGGCCTGCCAGGGCGAAGGAACTTCAGTCTCCCAGCAGCAGACCCAGGGTGCTGGGAGCCTTGGCTCACAGAAGCTGGGGCAGTTTCCTGACCTACACCCCAGGGAACACTAGGCAAAACTTTGGGGAACAGCGGGGTGACCACTGCCAGAGTGAGCACTTGAAGCCCAGCTCTCAGGGCACACAGCAAGCAGTGGCCAAGGCATCCCAGATCCAAGAAACAGAAGCAGGCAGAGCCCATAAGCAGGAGCCCCCAGGGCATGAGCCCATTGAGCCAAGGGAGGGGAGTGAAGAGAGAGAGAGTGCAGAGCTCCATCTTCTGCTCCTGAAAAAGGATGCTGGGATTCTTAATACATTTAGATACTGATCACAGTCTAGGCCCCCCATAGAACAGCAGCCCCCCCCAAACATCAGGCCCGTGGCAGAGGGGGATGCCTATGGTCATTCACAGACTGGGGAGGAGGACAGAGCCTCACATACTGAGATCCTTGTGGGGTTATCCCAAAAGGTCAGGAAGCACCCTGAAACCAGGCTGGGAAAATGAGTAAGTAGAGAAAAAAGAGGAACACAATTGAGACATACTTTGCCTGTGACCCTAAGAAGGATCAAAATACTCAATCTGAAGATGAAGAGGTACAAGCTCCTGCATCTAAAGACTCCAAGAAAAAACAGAAATTGGGCTCAGGCCATGACAGAGCTCAAAAAAGACTTTGAAAATCAAGTGAAGGAAATAGAGGAAAAATTTGGGAAAGAAATGAGAGAGATGCAGGAAAAACATGAAAATGAAGTCAGTAGCTTAGGCAAGGAGATGCAAAAAAATGCTGAAGAAAATAGCATGCTAAAAATCTAGCATAGGTCAAATGGATAAAACAGTTCAAAAAGTTATTGAAGAGAAGAATGCTTTAAAAACCAGAATTGGCCAGTTGGAAAAGGAGATAAGAAATCTCTCTGAGGAAAACAAATCCTTCACACAAAGAATAGAACTCAGGGAGATTGCTGATTTTACTAGAAATCAGGACTCAAAACTTCAAAACCAAAAGAATGAAAAATTAGAAGAAAATGTGAAACATCTCATTGAAAAAACAACTGATATGGAAAACAGATTTAGGAAAGATAATTTAAAAATTATTGGAATACCTGAATGTCAGGACTAGGAAAAGAGCCTTGACATCATTTTCAAAGAATTATTATAAGAAAATCGCCCTAATATCCTAGAAGGAGAGAGCAAAATAGAAATGGAGAAAATCCACCGATCTCCCTGAAAAAGAGATCCAAAAACACAGCCCCCAGGAATATTATAGCCAGGTTCCAGAACTCCCAAGTCAAAGAGAAAATATTGTAAGCAGCCAGAAGGACACAATTCAAATATCGTGGCGCTGTAGTCAGTATCACACAGAACTTAGCAGCTCGTAGGGCTTGGAATATACTACTCTGGAAGACAAAAGAGCTTAGAATGCAACCAAGAATCAACTACCCAGGAAAACTGAATGTCCTCTTCCAGGGAAAAAAGATGGATTTTCAATATACCAGGGGAATTTCAAATGTTACTGTTGGAATGGCCAGAGCTGAACAGAAGGTTTGATCCTCAAATACAGGATTCAGGCAAAGCATAGAGAGTGGAGGTGAAGTGAAAAACACATTTTCTTTACTTCTTGCAAGGGTCTGGGATTGGATGTCCTGTCTGGGACCATAGGACCAGGTGGATGCTGGGTAAGGAGTGGTATGTGGGCTCGGGTCCTCTTGGCCCCAGGACTGGGGATCTGTTTGCTGTGCCACTCAACTACCCTACAGCAGAGACAGAGTGAATGGAGAGAAATAATATAGTTCATGGTAGTAGAGAAGTATGAATGGAAGGAGTTGCAATCAGCAATGGTAAATGTGGGAAAAATATGGAAGTAACTTTTGTTATGTACTTATCATAAAGAATGTGATCCACCCACAACAGAGCTGGTAGTGTTGGACCACAGACTGAAGCACCTTTTTATTATTATTATTATTATTATTATTTTATGTGGTTTGTTGCAGGGCAAATGGGACTGGGTGGGCTGCCTGGGTCAGCACAGCTGGGTGATTGTTGGGTGTTTGAGTCCGGATTTAGACCTGCGTCCACTGACCCAAGAGCCAGTGACCTGTGTGCCACCTAGTCGCCCCTACTATTATTATTACTATTTCATTTTATTTTAGGTCTTTTTTTGGGGGGGTTTGTAGGGCAATGGGATTGGGGTGGCTTGCATGGGGTCACACAGCTGGGGCCGGATTTGGGCTTGGGTGCTCCTGGCTCTAGAGCCAGTGCTCCATCCACTGTGCCACCTGGCCATACCTACTATTATTATTATTTTTTTCTCTCCCCTTTACTTTATTACTTATGCAGGTCTATATTTTCTTGGGCGGAGGGGTATTATATTTACTCTTAAACAAGAATACTTTAGTAATGTATAAAACCATTATTTGTACAAAATAAGAATAAATAAATAAATGAATGAATGAATAAAAAACAAACAAAAAAATCCATCTTTTCCCCATGAAAGTATATGCTGAATTTTTCAAGGAGCTGATTCTTCATTGTAATCCAATTTCCTTTGCCTTCTGGAATATTACATTCTAGGTTCCCTGATCTTATAATGTTGAAGTTAATATCTTGCATAATACTGATTGTGGTTCCCTTGAATTTATATTGCTCCTATTTTGGCTGTTTTCAGTATTTTCTCCTTCATCTGATAATTATGAAATTTGACTACAATCTTTGATTTTTGCTTTTGATTTTGGGAACACTTTCTGTGGTTGATCAATGAATTATTTCAAAGATTATTTTGTTTTCTTATTCAAGGATATTAGGGCATTTTTTTCATGATAATTTCCTGAAAGCTATTGTTCAGGTTTTTTTCTGGCCATAGCTGGCTTTCAGATAGGATAATAATTTGTAAATTATCTCATTTGGTTCTATTTTCTAGGTTGATCATTTTTACAAAGAGTTTCTTTTATTTTTTTTAGAATATTGGTTTTATTTGATGGAATCTTTGGTGTTTCAAAGAGTCAATCATTTCCATTTGTCCAATTTTAA
This sequence comes from Macrotis lagotis, assembly GCF_037893015.1. NCBI lineage: Eukaryota > Metazoa > Chordata > Mammalia > Peramelemorphia > Peramelidae > Macrotis > Macrotis lagotis. The sequence continues at coordinate 231,877,134 of NC_133658.1, read as the reverse complement.
TTTTTAGGACTTTATTCTCTTCAGTGAATTTTTTCTTTCCTGTTCCAGTTGTTTAATTTTATTTTTTTGATGAGTTGTTTTCCTTTTCCAGTTTTTCAATTTTTCCCCAACTTGTCAAATTTATTTTAAAAATTGTTTTCTTCATTCAATTTTTCATGATTCCCCTGCATGACTCTCATTTGCTTTTTGTTTTTTTCTTACTCACTTCTTTGATTTTTAAAATCTTTTCAGAATTCTTCCAAAATACCCCAAACTTTTTTGATTTGAGACCAATTAATCATCCCCTCCGAGGATTTGAGTTTGTCATTGCTTTCCCCTTTGAAGCATGTTGTTATTGTTTTCCAATTCTATGATGGTATTATTTTTGCCTCTATCAGTATAGTATCTCTCAATGGTTAGCAACCTTTTATTGTTTTTTGCTCATTTTGGAAATTGAACACTGCTCCTGTGGTATAGTATATATGTGGTATAATATATATATATATATATATATATATATATATATATATATATATATATATATATATATGTTTTCCAAGTTTTTGTGGGGGGTTCTGGTCCCTGGATTTCTACTCTTACATTGATAATGATCTTATTTCTTGTGCTACGAAATTCCAATGTTGCACCTATCTTCTAGGTTACAGACCTTGCTCTTTGAGTTGGGATTGGGAACCTTACTGCTTATCTGCTGAGCAGCACTTGAGCTGCATTTTGGCTAAAAATCTCTCACTGGCTTCCCAGCTCTCCTATCTACACTGGTACTCTGGGCTATATTCTCAGAAAGCAGTTCTTTTCCTGAATTTCCTTGATGACATTTTGCTGAAAAATTTTTCTTTATCACTATTTTGGTGTGTTCTGTCACTTTGGATCTATTTAGAGGAATCATACAAAGTTGATGGGGGCAAGCTCCAAGACTTTTCTAGCTTCATGCTACCATCCTGACTCTGTCCTGGAAGTCCCAAATCTATTCTTGCCTAACTATAGGAATCAACACTGTTGACTTCATTTTCTTACAGTAGACTTTCTCTTTGGATTTTGGTGGCTTTATTTTCTTCATTCTGGTTCTACCTCTTTTTACTCCCCTTTGCTAAAATACCATCCATGGTCTTCCTCCATTCTTTGCAGCTATCGAATCTCTATTTTGTTCCCCTTTCTTCTTTCTTTAATTTTTTTCTCTTGGTTACTTCATCAGCTTCCATGGCAACAAGTTGCTATTCTCATTGAATTACTGAGTATTAGATGACTCCAGAATCACTATATCTAGCCCCTATATCTCTTCTGAGCTCGAGCTTTGCATCAACAGGTGCCTGTTGGATATTTCTGATTGGATGTGTTGTTGTGATTTCTCACATTATCTATTCACCTCACTCATTCACAGCCTACTTCTTTCTACTTTTCTTTTTTTAAGAGCAATATTTTCTTCCAATTTATTTGAATTTATAGCTTAGGAGTCATCCTCAATGTCTCATTCTCACCTTAAATGTTGATTCTGTCTCCACAAAATAGCTTCACTCTGTTTCTGTTTCCTATATATGATGACCTACCTCTTTTATTTGTATCTTTGTCTTCCCTTCTCACTTATACATTTTAGAATCTCTAAATCCCTTCAGAATTTAGCTATATTATCATTACCTAGATGTACCCATTCCTATTACCAAACAGTTAAATGCTAGTGATTCACATAGTGGACTTAGGCTCAGTAAGTCCTAAATTTGAATTCTGCCTCAAATACTAACTCAGATGGGTGTGTCTAGATAAGGAACTTTAGCTTTTTCATCCTCAATTTTCTCTATGAGGAAATATCAAATGAAATCTCACATGCATAGTATTTTTAAATCTGTAAGTTCTATGTAAACATTCGCTATTATATCTAATTGCTTGCAAATATGGATGAATTTCTCTCTAAGATTCTATGGAAGAGAAGCCAGCTACTCTAGTGACTAAAAAACGGGTATCAAAAGGATCATAGTGTGTTTACCTAGATGACCTTTATAGAAAATCTAAAACAATCATCAAAAAAATGAACTTTTTTCTATTCATTTATTAAAATGAAACTTTTCCATGGAGCATTCAAAAGAAAATGCAAATTGCTTTGAGAGAATGCAGAGAGACTAGCAATGGGAAGTTGTTTTTTCTCTTCTTTTTTCCTGAGGTCAAAATGTGGGTCATAAGTTTCCACTATTCTAGTGAGCTCCAAACTAAGCCTCATTTACATTTTGCTTTAAACACCTGGGCTAATTTAGTAAATACATGTAGTTTGAGGCTGAAAGCTGACAGATCTGCTACCCTGATTACACTGCTGCCAATTACTTTAAATTCTCCTTGGAAAAGGGGGAATATTAAGTGTTACCAGATAAGGAGACTAAACTATTTAACTTGTCAGATTGGCCTATTAAATCTTCTTTTTACCCTATCTGTAATTTCTATGTGCTAATTATCATATATTTAGTAAAGAGAGTGATAAAGTTTACAGAAAAGAAATGTGATAAGCAATTTGGGAAAGGGGGGTATGGTGAGTACCTTCTTTAAAGCTGCTGTGATTAACAAATGGAGAGTCCTGATAAGAAGACTAACTAGCTACCTATGAACATTGTTGTTTCTCAAATGCAAATGCCAACACTCTAGAGAAAATGGGTTTCACATATATTCATTGTACCCAATCACCAAAGAATTGCTTTGCCCTAAAATCCCAGAGGACTCTTCCCTTTCAAGAGGGACGAGAGACATAAGATTTATACTAGAGTCTTATACTTTCTCCATACAGCAAAGGAATTAGTTATTGTGGGGTTTTTGTCATTTTTTACCTATTATTTTATCAGGTAAGTTGTCTGCCAGTGATATTGTTGTAGCCAATACTCCTAAATGAACCTCCCATAATTTCTCTGTGTGATTCCTTTCCCCTTCCTGCATAACACCATTCTTTTGCAAAGACCAGGAGACTACGAAAGAAATAAAATATGGAGATGTCTAATAAGGTATACAGTATTCTGTTTTCAACATGCCCCTCCTCTATGCTTCTAAGGAATGATGTATGATTCATTTTTCTTTTCTGAGACATTGTTTCATCAAACCCACAAATGTTTCAATATTCAAAAAAGAGCAAAAGAGAGTTCAGTTTCTTGTGAAATTATTAAGTAAAAGAGAAAATACAACTCTCTGCATACAAATATACATGTTTGTATACAAGTGCATATGTGCATATATTCATGCATATGTAGACATATATATATATTTATGTATCTATATGTGTATATGTGGAGCAACTAAGTTGCATAGTGGTTAGAGAACCAGGCCTGAAGTCATGAAGATCTGAGTTCCAATTTGACTTCAGACATTTTATAATTCTGGGCAAGTCACTTAACCCTGTTTGCCTTAGTTTCCTCATCTGTAAAAATAAACTGGAGAAGAAAATGACAGATCACTCCTATATCTGCCAAAAAAATCTAAATTGAGTTCAAGAAGAAATGTGCATAAGTGGAAATGACTAAATACATGTAAATATACACACATATAATATGTTGTATGTGAAATTCATTTCATTATATCAAACTCAAGTAGAAATAGATCCTTATAGAACAGTAATTGTCTAGAAAATCACAAATAACAATATTTGTATTTTATTGTATTTTTATTTATTTTGTTAAACATTTCCCAATTATGTTTTATTAGTTCTGGACATACCAGATACATATCACCAGTGGATGAAAGTTTATTGCCTCTGGAATTAAAACATGTTGTACATAGAAACATATACTAAGGACAGAGAAATGTGTTGAATTCAAAAAGCAGGAGAAAATTGTTAAACACATAAGTATTCCTAGGTAAGGAAGTGGGGAGAAAGCAGTGAGTGGGAAGCAGGGAGAAAGCAAATGGTATAGCACTGAGATCTTTATATAGGATTAAATTACAGATACCTTATTTTATTTCACCCTCTCAGGTAAGTAGAACAAAAATCAAATGAAGAAAATGTATATAGAGTTCTTTACGACCCTAAAAATTTGTATCAGTGTCAGCTCTGTTGATGGTGATGGTGATTTGGATACATGGAGGGAGAAAAAATGCCCTTTCTGTATTCATTTTCACTTTTCATAAATATTTTAAAACAGAGGATTTGGAGTCTTTATAAAAGTTAATTCAATTTATGAGGAGGGAAGCAATGAAGAGTGGGAGAGAGTGGGCCCAGATCTCTGAGTATTCCAGGATTGATAAAGTAGGCTTTTAGAGAGGTTAAATAAAAGCATTGGAGTTATTATAAATAACTTAATAAAAAAACAACCTCAAGGGGCAAACTGTGGGCACAGTGGATTGAGAATCAGCTCTGGAGTCAGGAGGACCTGAGTTCAAATCCAGTCACAGACACTCAATAATTTCCTAGCTGTGTGACCTAGGGTAAGTCACTTAACCCCATTGCCTTAAATCAACAAATATTTTTTAAATTAAAAAAATAAAAACAACCTCAAACTCCCTGTTATTAATGAAAAGCAAGAAAGAATGATGGCATATTTAAAAGAAAATATAAGGCTTTTACCCAATGCTCATATGAATTTATTTGAACAAATCAGCTGAAGTTAGTTTAATCATACATATACACACGTTTATGTGAAAAAGAGGGTTTAGTGGATTAAAGTAGTTTCTTTTTTCATTTGTTGCTTTTATTAGTGCTTTTTTGTTTTTATTCCAGTCCAGGGTGCCAATCATTTCATGATCTATAAAATGTGTATCTCACTCCTCTTTGAAATAAAAAAAGAAAAGACAGTTTTTCTAACTGGGTAGGGAATTATTATTTCTGCCAAGGGTTATTTCGATATTTGTAAAACATCATTTACCTGCAATATATGCTCAAATATTTAATTAATTCATGGCTTAAAACTCATAGAATTACTGAATTTCAAATCCTTCCTGAGGCAGCACCAGACCTCAGATCTTATACAGCCAGTGGATTGGATATTCTCTACCCTGGTTCTAAATCTATCGTCTACAACATTCTATACATTATATAAATGGAGAGATAGGAGAAAAGAGGACAAACCATTATTAAGGTATTAATTACATTGCAGATGTTGGTCTTTTGCTATTGTTGTTAAATGCTTTCAGTCATGTCCAATTCTTCATGTACACACTGTGGGTTTCCTTGGTAAAAATACTGGAGTGGTTTGCCATTTCCTTGTATAAATTATTTTACAGGTAAGGAAACTGAGATAAACAGAGTTAAATAACTTGCCCAGGGTTACATAGTTAATAAGAGACTGAGGCCAGATTTCAATTCCAGAAGATGACTCCAAGCTTGACACTTTCCATACTATAGTACCTAGCTACCTTTACCTTAGGAGAAAGTCATTCACATTGAATGATAGTTAAAGGCATTTTTTTGGGGAAAAGGTGTTAATCAAGTTTTACAGGAAGACAAGAAATGGAGATGAGGAAGAGCATTTTAGCAGAAAATTAATGGAAATAGGTAGAACTGGGAGGTAGAATGTCTTATGTAAGAATAATAATGAGGCCAGTATTACTGGATGACAAAATTCTTGGAGGAGAATAAGGTGAAACAATACTTGAAAAGTAGGAGTATAATAGGCTATGAAGGGCTTTAAAAATTAAATAGAGGATTTTAGATTTGATCCTGGAGGTAATAGGACATCACTAGAATTTCTTGAATGGGGAGGTGGGGCAGGAGAGAATTTAAAATATGAGTGGATGAGTGATTGGAGTGGGGAGGTTTGTGCAGGGAGACTAATCAGAAAACTGTTTAATTTTTCAAATATTAACTCATTTGATTCTTATAATAACCCTGTTAGTTAAATGCTACTGTATCATTATTTTACAGTTGAGGAAACCAAGGCAGATAGAGATAAAATGCCTTGCCCAGGGCTACACAGCTACAAAGTGTCTGAAGCTGAACTTGAACTCAGATCTTCATAACTCTAGATTCAGTGCTTCACCAACTCCACTACAGAAATGTTCTTAGATGTAAGATAGATTAATAGATCTATTGAATAGAATAATATTGCTTTCCAGAATGGTTGAATAAGTTCACAACTCCACCAGTAATGCATTAATGTCCCAATTCTCCCACAACCTTTCCAACACTGATAATTTTCCCTTTTTTCTCTCATCTTAGTGAATCTGATAGGTATGAGGTGGTAACTCATATTTGTTTTAATTTGAATGTCTCAAATCAATAATGATTTGGAGCATTTTTTCATTGATTACACACATATATATATATATATATATATCTTTAATTTCTTCATTTGAAAACTCTCTATTCATATCCTTTGAACATGTATAAATTGGGGAATGACTTGTAACATTATGAATTTGATGCAATTCTCTATATATTTTAGAAATGTGACCTTTATCAGAATTCCTAGTTGTGAAGATTGTTTCCAAGATTCTGTTTTTCCATCTAATTTTGGCAGCATTGCTTTTCCATACATCTGATAGATAATTTCTTGTTCTATTAATTATCTATGATTGTCATCCTTTATGTCTCAATACTATACCTATTTTGACCTAATTTTGTGTTAGGGGATTTGAAATGGGGGTCTATTCCTAGTTTTTTGCCATATTATTTTTCAGTTTTCCCAACAATGTTTGTCAAATAGTGAGTTGTTATCCCAGAAGTTAATGTCTTTGGGTTTGCAAAACAGTAGAGTACTGTAGTCATTTACTCAGTTTCTTTTGAACCTATTCTAATCCACTGATATACCTTCTCTATTTTATATTTGTGAAGTTCATTGTTTATAACTAGGTGCAAGACTTTACCTTTATCTCTATTGCATATTATCTTATTAGATTCATTGTATTCATACTATTCAGCACTGAACAATTAATTTAATTTGGATAAAATGGTCATTTTTACTATATTAACTCAACCTAATCATGAGTAACTGACATTTTTCCAGTGTCTGTAGGTTTGCCAAACAGTAGGTCACTGTAGTCATTTACTACTGTTCTTTCGAACCTATTCTAATTCCCTGATTCACTTCTCTATTTCTTTCTTTCTTTTTTGGCAATTTAATGGGGTTTAACATCTTGCCCAAGGTCACACAGCTAGGCAATTATTAAGTGTCTGAGACCAGTTTTGAACTCAGGTCCTCCTGACTCCAGGGCCAGTACTCTATCCACTGTGCCATCTAACTGCTCCCTTATTTCTCTATTTCTTAACCAGACCCAGGCAGTTTTGATGATTGCTACTTTATAGAATAGTTTTAGATCTGGTAGAGCTAGGCTGCCTTCCTTTATATTTTTTTTCAGTTCCCTTGATATTCTTGACCTTTTGTTGATGTGTTTGAATTTTGTTACTGTTTTTCTCCTGTCCCAGTAAAATAATTATTTCATAATTTGGTTGGTATCGCACTGAATAAATAATTTAATTTGCATAGAATTGCCATTATTATTATATTAGCTCAACCTAACCATGAGCAATTGACATTTTCAAAGTTATTTAGATCTGACTTTATTTAGGTGAGAAGCGCATTATAATCATGTTCACGCAGCTTTGGGTTTTGTCTTGGAAGGTAAATTTCCAAATATTTAATGCTGTCTGCAGTTACTTTAAATGGAATTTCATTTTCTATCTCTTATTCTTGGGCTCTGGTGTTCATATATAGAAATGCTGATGATTCCTCTGGTTTTATTTTATAACCTGCTACTTTGCTGAATTTGTTAATTGTTTCAAGGAGCTTTTTAGATGCCATTTCTGATTCCTTTGATTTCTATTTCTTCTCTTGTTGCTAATGCTAATATTTCTAATATTATATTGAATCGTAATGGTAATGATGGGCATCTTTATTTCACCACTGATCTTATTGGAAATGCTCTAAGTTTATCCATACTGCATTTAATATTTTTGTTTTTAAATAGATACTGATTATTATTTTAAGAAACACTCCTTTTATTCCTAAACTTTCTAGTGATTTTAATGGTAATGAAGAAATTATGTTCTTCTTACTGTGCCTAAAATTACATTAGATTTCTTGCCTGCCACATCATTCTGCTGTGCATTCATCATAATGAATTTGCAGACTATGAAGAGCATATGATCTTCTACAAAACAGCTACTACCTAGTTATGCCTTCTCTGTTTTATAATTATAAAGTTGATTGTTTATACCTAGATGCGAGATTTTACCTTTGTCCATATTGTATATCATCTTATTAGATTCATTTCACTGTGTAGCCTAGTTATTCTTTTTCCCTTTAATCCATCTATTTTGGTATAAAGATTTTTTTATTGTTATTGTGTTTATTTTTTCAATCACTTGCAAAGAGACTTTTCAACATTCATCTTTTTGTAAGCTTTTGACTTTTTTCTAACACCCTCTCTTCCTTCTCCTCTTTCCATGACAGCATGTAATCTGTTATAGGTTAAACATGTACAATTATGTTTACCATATTAGTCATTCTGTGAAATAAGAATCAGAACTAAAGGAAAATATTGGAAAAAAACATAAAACATATTTTTAAAAAGTGAAAATAATATTCTTTGGTCTTCATTCAGACTCCATAGTTTTTTCCTCTGGAGGTGGATGGAATTTTTCATCACAAGTCTTTTCGAATTGATTATGATCATTATACTCCTAATTAGAGGTAAATTTATCATAGTTTATCATCACACAATGCTGTTGCTAATATATTCAATGTTTTTATGATTCTGCTCACTACAATCAGCATGAGTTCACCCAAGTTATTCCAGGCTTTTCTGAAGTCTGCTTGCTCATGTGTTCTTACAGAGCAATAGTATTCCACCATATTCATATAACACAATTTTTTAATCATTCTGAAATTGATGAACATATCCTCAATGTCCAATTCTTTGTCATTACAAATTTTTGTACATGTAAATTTTCCACAAATTTTGTGATCTCTTTGTCTACACAGCTATTCATAATGAATGATCTCAGAATCACTTGGAGTACAGTTCTTTTAAGGCATCTGAAAAATCAAAATTATTTTCATAATAATGGTTTGATAATGACATTGCAGCAAATATTGATAGGTAAAATATGTACAAAAGTTCTTTGGAGTATTTTCAATAATTTTAAAAGTTTAAAATGGTCCTGAGAGCAAAAGTTTGAGTTCATCCACTCTAGCCTATCAAGATCCCTTTGGTTCTTACTTCCATTAACCAATTTATATAATCTATACTTTTGGAGTATGTCTTCTCTGCTATTATTCAAGTCACTAACAAAAGTACTTTTTAAAATTTTATTGATCTTTTTTTTACATTGCCTAAATTTCTACCAGTAGCTCTCCTATTCATACCTTCCAGAGAATATGATATATAATACACTTTTTTCTTTTTTATCTTTATATTTAATTTAATTTTTAAATTTAAATTTCCTATGTTCCTCTAAGTCATCTCCTAGCAATTGAGAAGTCAAGAAATACAAAACCCTTTACATATATGGAGTCATACGAAACAAATTTCCTCATTGGACATGTTCTTCCAATCCCTGCAAAAAACAAACACACAAGTAAAAGAAAGAAAAATAAAATATGTTTGGTTCAAGTTGCACTCTTAGTCCATCAATTTTCTGTTTGGACATCTATAGCACTTTTCATAATTAATCTTTTGAAACTATTATAGGTCATTTTGTTGTTTGGTTGCTAATTTTTCATAGTTTGATATTCTTGATTTTCGTAGTTGAATTTACAATAATGTTGTTATTGTCTTAATTTCTATGCTGGTACTTTGTACTTCTCATCAGTTCATATAATTTGCCCCAAATTTTTATGAAGCAATTCCTTTCATTAGTTCTGACAGCACAAAATAATTCAATCAGTCATATATTATGCATTGATTAGCCATTCCTCAGTTGATAGATGTCCCTTCAGTTTTCAGTACTTTGCCACCACAAATGAGTTAGCATAAATATTTGTTCATTTCTCCCCATTTTTTTGAATCTCTTTAGTGTATATTTTTAGTAATATGATTAATAAATAAAAAATTAGTGTTGTCATACATTTTGGGGATAGTTGCCAATGATTTTAGGAATGCTTGGACTAATTTGCAGTTATACCAACAGTTCTTTAGTCGACTTATTCCTCTACACTCAAACATTTTCATTAAGCTATTCTGTGATCTTAGCCAAGTTGATTGTGTGTGCTATGCTATTTCAGAGTTATTTAAATTTGCAGCTCCCTAATTATTAATGATTTAGACATTTTTATATGATAAGTGGTAATTGATTGTTTTCTCTGAAAACTGAATATTCATATGCCTTGTCCATTTTTAAATTTATTTTTAATTTTTTTTCATCCATATGCACATGTATATTTTTCAGTTAAAAATAGCCTTCTCCCCTCCCTTCCCACCCCTCAGCAGCAAATAATCAGGTTAACATTGCACATATATATTTTTGATAAAGATGTATATAGATTAGTCATTTTGATATGAGGAATTAGGATTAAGGAAAAGAGATACATAAAAGATAATTTTTATAAAGTGTTCCTCAGATTCTGAAAGTTTGTTGTATTTGTTTTGTTTTGTATTTCTTCCTCTGAATTGGTATAACATTGTCCATAGCTAGTCTAAAATGATTGTCCTCTCTAAATTGTTGAGAGGAACTACTTCCATCAAGTTTGATCATCTCACAATGCTGTTGTGTACATTGATTTCTTGGTTCTTCTCCCTTTGCTCAGCATCAGATCCTTTAAGTCATTCCATGCATCTCTAAGTCTGATCATTTATACTTTCTTATAGAACAATAATATTTCATAGTATTCATGTACCATAACTTGTTTGACCATTACCCAATTGATGGGCATCCTCTCAATTTCCAATTCTTTGAAGCTACAAAAGAGTTGCTCTGAATATTTTAGAACAAGTGAGACTTTTCCCATTTTTCATCATCCTTGACCATTTTTCAATTGGACAATGGCTCTTAGTCTTGAAAATTTGATTAGTTCTTTATATATTTAAGAAATGAGACCTTTATCAGAGATGATGCTGCCAAGAAATATTTTTCCATTTTCCTATTTCTCTTCAAATTCTACCTGTTCTATAATTTTATTGCTAAAAACTTGGATTTTATTTTATTGAAAACATAAGTTTTAGCTGTGAACCTCTCTTGTCGCTTATTTGGTAATGATGTCTTCCCTTATCTATTGATATGACAGGTAATTTCTTGCATGTTTAACTAATTTGTTTGTTTTTTTGTCCTAATAAGGTATCTTTTTCTGGCTTTTCTCTGTATATGACAAGAGATATCCAGTTGCAAAATACATTTAGTTTCTATGACTCTTCCTGTTTTTCCAATAGGTTTTGCCAAATACTTACTTGAATAAATCAGATATTTGGTTTTATCAAATACTATGTGACTGAACTCATTTATTTTTGTATATTTGTTTTTTTCAGTCACTCCATTCTTCAGCCAATGCAAAATTGTTTCAATCATCATAGATTTGTAATATAATATGAGTTTCGTATTGCTAAATTCAATTCCTTTCATTTTTTTTCTTTCACTGAGTCCTTTGATATTTTTGATTGTTCGCTCCTGCAGATGAATTGTATTATTTTTCCCAGTTCTGTAAAAATAACCATTTGGTAGCTTCATTTAGAATGTACTAAATACGTAATTTAATTGAAGTAGCATTATATTTTTTTAAAAATATTGGCTCAGAATGTGCATGGGTAGTTAATATTTTTCCAAGTATTTTGATCTCTATTAGTGTGAAAAGTGTTTTGTTAATTTTCTATTTGTGTTATTGTAGATGTCTAAGAAAGTAGACCCAAGTATTTTATATTGTCCCTAAATAGAATTTTTATTTCTGTCCCAAATGTTTTTGGTATAAAAATGATTATATAGAATACAGAAATATTGATGATTTGTATGCACAGCCTGCAATTTTGATAAAGTTATTATTTTTTTAGGATTTTGCAAGGCAAATGGGTATAAGTGGCTTGCCCAAGGCCAAACAGCTAGGTAATTATTAAGTATCTGAGCTAGTATTTGAACTCAGATACTCCTTACTCCAGGGCCAGTGCTCTATCCACTGCACAACCTAGCCACCCCTATTATTTGTTTTAACCAGTAATTTTTTAAGTTGTATCTCAAGCCTTCCCTAAGTAAACCATCATATTATCTGCAGAATGAAAAGTATTTTTTAAACAGAAGGCAATAGGTTTTTCTGAAACTTTTGAAATAAACATATGATTTTTGTCTCTATTTCTGATATGGGCAATTATAGTTACAATTGCCAAAATATTGATCCAGCCCTGCATACCTGGTATAAATCAGTTTGATCATAGTATTTGATCCTTGTGAAATATTGTTATAATATTCTTGCTAGTATTTTAATGAAAATATCTGTATCAATATTCATTACAAATATTAGCCTATCATTATCTTTCTCTTTTTTGATTCACATAGAATTCATTAATAAGATATTTAAATTGTTTTCTTCTAACTATTTGCAATATTCTCTCATTTATTTGCGAGTTCTGGAATTTGGCTATTAGATCCATTGATGTTTTTATCCTGGAGTCTCTTTCTAGAGGGGTTCTGTGAATTGTTTTTTTTGTTTTTGTTTTTGCAAGGCATTGGGGTTAAGTGACTTGCCCAAAGTCACAGAGCTATGTAATTATTAAGTGACTGGAGTTGCATTTGAACTCAGTTCCTCCTGACTCCTAGCTGTCCCATCTGTGGATTCTTTCGGTTATTATATTGTTATCTGGCTCTAGTAGATTTGAACAGTTTTCCCTTATAATTTCCTGCATGCTGTTTTCTTTTTTTTTTATCTAGACTTTCTGGTAGTCTGATGATTCATAGATTATCTCTCTTGGATCTATTTTCCAGGTAATTCATTTTCCCTAAATGGTACTTTGCATTTCTTGTATTTTTTTCAGTCTTTTTATTTTGTTTGTTGTAATCTTGCAGTCTTGTAGATTCATTGATTGCTATTTGTTCAGTTCTCTTTTTTAATTATAAAAATTAATTCTTTAAGGCAATAGGGTTAAGTGACTTGCCCAAGGTCACACAACGAGGTTATTATTAAGTGTCTGAGGCTGGATTTAAATTCATGTCCTGTTGACTCCAGGGCTGGTGCTCTATGCACTGAGCCTCCTAGTTGCCCCCATTTGTTCAATTCTCATTTTAGAATTATTCACTTAGCTAAATTGTTCAATTAGTTTTTGTGTTTCCTTTTCCAGTTGGTTATTTTTACTTTAACAGAGTTGATTTCTTTGGTCAATTTTTCATAATTTTCCTGTATGACTTTCATTATTTTCCTTCCTTTTGTCTTCTACCCTCTTCTTTGGTTTTAAAATTCTTTTTTAATCTCTTTGATGAGCCTTTGTATTTAAGCCCAATTTATAAATTGTTTTGACACTTCCCTTGTGAGTGATTTTTTAATGCTTTCATCTTCAGACATGGCATTACTGTCATCTTTGTCTGTAAAGTAGTTTTCTATAGTGAGGACTCTTTTAGTTGTCTTGTTCATCTTTGTTGTTTTAGCTCTGCTCATGGAGTACAAGGGTAATACATTATGATCATGCAGATTTATACCAGGAATGCAGGATTGATTCAATATTAGGAAAACTATTAGCATAATTTACCATATCAATAATAAGCCTAACAGATCTCATGTGATTATCTCAAAGCTTTTGACAAAGTATAATAAACATTCCTAGTAAAAAGACTAGAGTACATAGGAATAAATGGAACATCCCTTAAAATGATAGGCAGTATCTATCTAAAACTGGTAGCATGTATTATATGTAATGGGGATAAGCTTGAAGCATCACAACAAGATCAGGGGTGAAACAAGGATACTGTTAACACTAATATTATTCAATATTGTATTAGAGATGGTAGCTTTAGCAATAAGAGGAAAGAAAGAAATCGAAGCAATTAGAATTGATAATGAAGAAGCAAAACTGTCATTCTTTCCTAAATCATATGATGGTATACCTAGAGAACTTTAGAAAACCATCTTTAAAAGCTACTTGAAGCCATTAGCAACTCTAGGAAATTTGTGGGATACAAAATAAACTCACATAAATTCTCGGTATTTCTATATATTCCTAACAAGGCACTTCAGCAAGTGATCTAAGGAAAAATCCCACTTAAAATAATTACAGTCAACACAAAATCTTTGGTAGTCTACCTGCCAAGGCAGTCTCAGAAATTTTGTGAAATCAACTATAAAATACTTTTCACATAAATAAGTCATCTATAACTGGGCAAGTCAATTGCTGATAGGTAAGCTGAGTTAATATAATAAAAATATCAATTCCAGCTAAATAAAATTATTTGTTCAGTGCCATACAAATCTAACATCCAAAAAATTACTTTAGTAAGCAAGAAAATAATTTAACAATACCAAGAAAATTGTGAAAAAAAATACAAAGGAAGGTGGTCTAACCATACCAGATCTAAAATTATGTTATAAAGCACTGGTTATCAAAACTGTTTGTTATTGGCAAAGAAATGGAGTGATGGTTAAGTGGAATTTAATAGTTACAAAGATGAAAATGACTCTGTAGTCTGCCAAAGATCCTGGATTGTAGTGTAGAAATTCTCTCTTTCATAAGAAGAAAAGTATGGGAAAACCAAAAGATAGTATAGCAGAAACTAGGGATAGAACAACATTTCACAACCTGTACCAAGATAAGGTGGAAATGGGTACAGGATTTAGACAGAAAAGGTAATATTATATGCCAATTAGGAGAACAAGGATTAGATTATCTGCTAGATCTACAGAAATGGGGATAGTTTGTGATCAAAGAATAGAGAACATTATAAAGTACTAAAAAACAGAGAACATTATAAAGTATAAAATGGATAATTTTGATCACCAATTAAAAAGCTTGGGAACTAACAAAATATCTGCCACCAAGATTAAAAGGAATGTATTAAGTTGGGAAACAATTTTTACTACTTGTATTCCTGAAAAAGGATTCATTTCTAAAATAAATAAAGAAGTGAGTCAAATATATAAAAAAGTCATTCCTCAATTTTTAAATGGAGAAAGGATATGGAAAGGCAATTCTCAAGATGAGGAAATCTAAACCATCAATAGTCATGTGAAAAAATGATTCTGTGTCATTATTGATTGCACCATTTTAATTCTAATTAAAATATCTCATACCTCTCAGATTGGCCAATATGACTAGGAAGGAAAATTATCAATGTTGAAGGGAATGTGGGAAAACTGGGACACCAATATATTGTTGGTGGACTTGTGAATGGATCCAACCTTTCTGGAGAGCAATTTTGAATTATGCCAAAGGGCAATAACAATGTGCATAATCTTTGATCTAGCAATAACACTACTTGGTAATTTCCTGAAGAGATGAAGAAAAAGGACAAAAAAATCCAGCATGTATAAAAATATTCATTCCAGCTCTTTTTTTGTATTGGCAAGGAATTGAAAATTGAGGGGATGCCCATCCATTGGGGAATGAATGGAAAAATTGTGATATATATATATATATATATATATATATATATATATATATATGTGTGTGTGTGTGTGTGTGTGTGTGTGTGTGTGTTTGTGTGTGTGTGTGTGTGTGTGTGTGTGTGTGTGTGTGTGTGTGTGTGTAATGGAATACTATTGTTCTTTAAGAAATCATGAAGGATGAGATTTCAGAAAAGCCTGGAAAGACTTGCATGGCATGAATTGATGCTGAATGAAATGAGCAGAACCAGAACATTAAACACACTAAACATGGGGTGATGATTAACTATGATGGTCATTTCAGTAATATAATGATTAATGACAATTTGAAAACACTTGTGATGAAAAATTCCATCTATATCCAGAGAATGAACTGTGGAATTTAAATGAAGCCCAAAGCCTTTTATTTTCAACTTTTGAAAGTTGTCTAATGTATAATGTCATTTTTTTCTCTCCAAATTTTTCTTTCTTCGATTTGGATTTGATTCTTTCACAACATGATCAGTATGGATATATGTTTAGCATGTTATAAATATAGAGCCTATATTTGATAACTTTTGGGAGGGGGTGGTGGGAGTAAGGAAGGGATAGAGAATAATGCAAAACTCAAAACCTTGAAAAAATTGATTGGTAAAAGCTACCTTTGCATGCATTTGGAAAAAATAAATAAAATATTTTACAAGAGAAAGAAAGTCCTCTTATATACCTATAGTTTTCTACAGTGTCATATTTAATTTTGCTGGATTGGTTATATTGGCTCTAATCCTAGTTCTGTAATTTTCTGATACATTATGTACCAAACTTCTCAATCCTTTATTTGGGTAGGTGCTAAATCTTTTGTGATCTTTAATGTGGCTACTGGATATTGGGATTATTTATTTATAACTGCTTACAGTATTATCTCTTTGATCTATGAATTCTGGATTTTATTTATAATATTCTTCATAGTTTTCATTTTGGGTTTTCTTTCAGGAGGGGAATAAAGAATTCTTTAAATTTTCACTTTGCCCTCTGTTTCTAAGCTATATAAATAACTTTCTTTTTGAAATATGATATCTAAAATAATCTTTTGTCCATAGATTTCAGGAAAGCCAGTGATTCTATTTTTGTCTTTTGTTTTTGTTTTTTTGCAAGGCAATGGGGTTAAGTGAATAGCCCAAGATCACAGAGCTAGGTAATTAGTAATTATTAATTGTCTGAGGCCATATTTGAACAGGTCCTCCTGACAACAGGGTCAATGCTGTATCCACTGCACCACCTAGCTGATCCAAGTGATTCTTAAAGTAGCTCTACTTGACCTATTTGTTCAGGTCAGTTATTTTGTTCTGTTTCTTTTTTGAAAATCTTTCAACTACTTTATTGTTTCTTATTGTTTCATGCATTTATTGGCTTCCATTTGGCCAATTCTTATTTTAGTATATTATTTGGTTTAACATTTTAGACCACTTTTACTAAGCTATTAATTTTTCTTCACTTTTCATAGCAAGATTCCATTCAGCATGCTTCTGAGGTTATCATGGAATTGGTTGTGAAGGTCTTACAAAAATACTACTTTTTACTTCATCTTAAATATGCATCATTAATGATTGCTTTTATTTTTCTTTTCTTTTATTGAAATTTCATTTAAATTTTAATTCAATTATATGCAAAGGGAATTTTCAGCATTCACCCATTTGCAGGTATATGATTTCCACAGTTTTGTACCATATTCCCTTCCTTCCTTCCTTCCTCTCAATGGTGCTGAACAAACTGGTAAAAGTTATTCATATACAATCATGTTTAACATAATTCCAAATTTGTCATGTTGTGAAAGAGGAACTAGAAATAAGGGGGAAAACATGATAAAGAAAGAAAAAACTATAATAGAAGTTTTTTAAAAAATAAGCATAGTATGATTTGCTCTGCAATCAGAATTCATAGTTTATTCTCTGGACGTTGATGGCATTTTCCCTAACAGATCTCTTGAAGTTGTCCTTGATAACTGAATTGCTGAGAGAAGTTGCATCCATCACAATTGATCATCTTACAATGTTGTAGCTAAAATATACAATATTCTCCTGGGTCTGTTTATTTCACTCAGCATTGGCTCATGCAAGTCTTTTTTATTTTGTTTGTTTGTTTCTCCAAAGTCAGGCTCCATAACATTCATGTGCCCTACCTTGTTTAGCCATTCCCTGATTAATGGACATTCCTTCAATTTCCAATTCTTTACCACTTCAAAAATAGTTACTAAGATTTTTTTTGAATTTATGAGATTTTTCTCATTTTTGTGGGATATATACCTAGTAGTGCTATTGCTAGGTAAGAGTATGCATTGTTTTATTGCTCTTTGGACATAGTTCCAAATTGTTCTCCAGAATGACTTAATCAAATCACAGTTCCACCAACAGTGCTTTAGTGTCTCAATTCTCCAATGTCATCCCTAACATTAATCATTTCTCTGTTTTTCATCTTAGCCAATTTTTAAGTTGTGAGACTCTACTTCAGGGTTGCTTTAAATTTTATCTTTCTTTATCAATAGTGATTTGGAACATTTTTCACAGGATTATAAATAACTTTCCATTTTCATCTGAAAAGAACCTGTACATATAGTTTTGCCACTTATAAATGGAGGAATGGCTTGTAATCCTATATATTTGATTAAGTTCTCTATGTATTTTTGAAATGAGTCTTTTATCAGAAATACTAGTTGTGTTTCCACATTCTTTATAATCTTGACTGAATTGGCTCTATTTGTGCAAAAACTTTTTTTTAGGTTTTTGCAAGGCAATGGGGTTAAGTGGCTTGCCCAAGGCCACACAGCTAGGTAATTATTAAGTGTCTGAGGCCGGATTTGAACTCAGGTACTCCTGACTCCAGGGCCACTGCACCACCTGGCTGCTCCGGTGCAAAAACCATTAAATCTAATACAATCAAAATCATTCATTTTGCAATTTGTAATGTACTCTATTTCTTGTTTCTTCATTAATTTCTCCCCCTCCATTGAGCTGATAGAGCATTTCTTGTTCTCTTAAGTTTTTTATGATGTCATCATTTATATCTAAATCCTATACCCTTTTCAATCTTATTTTCATATAGGATGTGAGATTTGAGTTTGTCTAGTTTTTGTCATACTATTATCCTGTTTTGTCACCTTTTGTTGAATAGTGAGTTCTTATCACTTTGGGTTTATCAATCAGTAGATTACTATAGTGGTGTATTATTGTTTCTTTTGTGCTTAATCTAATTTCTTAGCTAATACCTGGCTATTGTAATGACTACTGCTTTATAATAGAATTTTAGATCTGGTAGAGCTAGGCTACCTTCCTTTTTTATGAATTCCTTTGATATTCTCGAGTTTTTGTTTTTTTTCATATGAATTTTGCTGTTATTTTTTTCTGTCTTGGTAAAATAGTTATTTGGTAGTCTGATTTGTATGGTATTCAATAAGTAAATTATTTTGGATAGGCTTGTCATTAATATTATATTGGTTTGGCCTAACCATGAGCAGTTGACTTTTTCCCAGTTGTTTAAATCTGACTTTATTTGTAAGAAAGGTATTTTGTTATTATGGTCATATAGTTCATGGGTTTCTCTTGGGAGGTAGATTCCAAAGTATTTTATATTATCTATAGTTAATTAGAATGGAATTGCTCTTTCTATTTCTTACTCTTTCGTTTTATTGGTCATATAAAGAAATATTGATGATTTGGGTGGATTAATTTCTTATCCTGCTACTTTGCTGAAGTTTTTAATTTTTTCAAGTCATTTTGAGTTGATTTAGAAGAACTATAAACTCTATCATATCATCTGAAATAGTGAATAGATTTTTCCCTATGGCCTATTCTAACTATATCAAATTCTTTGTCTTCTCTTGTTGCTAAATATAACATTTTTAATATAATGTTGAATGGTGATAATAATTGCCATCCATGTTTTACCTCTGACTGTATTGGAAATGATGGGAGTTGGAGTGAGACTTCCAAAGTGGAGCCAAGATGGTGGCATGAAGCCAACATTCTCATGGAACTTTTTCCTACCAGAGATAAATGAAACTTCTGCACTGATACTAAAACTACAGAACCCACCAAGAAAAAGAGAAGATCCAAAGTTTTCAATGGTTGACATCGTGGAGATATCTTCAGTGAAGGTCTGTCTCTTTTGGGTAAAAGGGGAAGTAAGGTCCAGTTAGGTGGGAGAGTGGGAAAGCTGTAAACTACAGTGCAGTCCAGGTACCAACAGTTTGACAACAGCATAGATCCTGGCAGCTGGCAAGCCAGCAAAGAGGGTCCCAACTGCAAACAAAGCCTGAACCCTGGGAAAACTGGAGCAAATGATAGGACTGGATTAGGGACAAGCTACATAGTCAGAATCTAGACACAAAGGAGGAAATAAACTACTGCAAATGCAAGATCTGATCTGATCCACAGGGAAATATCTTGACCAAAGACAAGACAGAGATCAGACCCCAGCCCCAGCATAAAAATCTTGGATCTATACTCCCTATACCCCAGGAGCAGAGCTGAAACAATAAAGACAAGCAACAAAGCTAAAAAAGTGCTCACTATGAAAACAATATTTGCAGATAAAGATAATTATAATGTCATGTCAGAAAAAGAAATCAGAGAAAATTACTAAAAAGGGAAGTCTCAAAAGAGTATATGAATTGGACTCTAATCCAAAACCTCAGAGAGGAGCTTAAAAAAGAATTTAAAATACCAAAGAAGAGAAAATGGAAAAAAGAAATGAGAGTCATGCAGGAAAATTATGAAAAGGTGACTGAAGAAGTCTGTTCTGTTAAAGGTAAAAATAACCACCTGCAAAAGGAAAGAAAAAAGTTAATTGTAATAAATAAAACCCTAAAAATTAGAATTAAACAAATACAAAACAATGAATCTATAAAACCTCAAGATTCCATCAAACAAAACAAATGACATTAAAAATTAAAGAAAGTGCCTTTTAGGGAAGTCAAATGACCTAGAACATAGATCTAGCAAAGTTAATTTTAAATTATTCAACTACCAGAAAACCTAGATCATAAAAAGAATCTGGAAAACATCTTGCAGGAAATTATCAGGGAAAACTGTCCAAATCTTCTAGACCAAGAAGACAACATAATCATTGAAAGAATACACAGAGGAACAGCTAGGGGGCTTAGTTGACAGAGCACAGGCCCTGGAGTCAAGAGGACCTGAGTTCAAATCTGAACCCAGAAACTTAATAATTGCCTGGTGGTGTGACCTTGGGCAAGTCACTTAACCCCATTGTCTTAAATAAATAAATTTTAAAAAAAAGAAAAAAATACACAGAACCCCTCCAGAAAGAGACCCAGAATAAAACTCCAGGGGCTGATATAGCCACATTCCAGAACACTCAATTAATGGAGCAAATACTGCAAGTAGCAAAAAAGGAAACAATTTAAATACAAGGGAAGCACAATCAGACTCAGACAGGACCTAGCAGCCTCAACACTGAAGAACTGGAGAAGCTAAAATAGCAAATATCAGAGACAAAAACACCTGGGATTAAAACCAACTTTTACTACTCTGCAAAATTCAGCATATACTCTCAGGGGAAAAGAAGGATGTTCAATAAACAGAGGACTTCCCAAATTCCTTACAAAAAGACCAAAACTAAATAGGGAATTGTATCTCCCAATACTCTTAAGAAATAAATAAAAAAGTAAATTAAAAAGGGAAAAGATAAAATAAAACAAACTGAAAGTTAGTTAATACCATCAAATGTATACAAACCTAAAAGGGAAATATATAACATTTATAACTCTTGAGAATTGAATTTTCCTAGGATACTTAAAAAGATGATTATAATTGAAGAGATTGGACTTAGAGGATATGAATATGGTTGGATCTTATCTCTCCATGGAAGAAGACTAAGATGACACCACTATGTTTAAAGCAAAAATTCCATATTTGCCAAAAATTGTTCAGAAAACTGGAAAATAATATAGCAAAAACTAGGCATGGAAACACATCTCACACCCTATTCCAAAATAAGATCAAAATGGGTATAAGATTTAGGCATAAAGGGTGACACCATTATCTATCAGATCTATGGAAAGTGGACACATTTATGACCAAATAAGAAATAAAGTATATTATAAACTGTAAAATTAATGATTTTTGACTACATTAATTTAAGAAACTTATGCACTAATAAAATCAATGCTGCCCAAATTAGAAGGACAGCAGTAAGCTTGGAAATAATGTTCACAATTAGGAGTTTTGAAGATTGTGTCAAATTTAGAAAGTTGCAAGTCATTCCACAATTGATAAATGGTCAAAGAATATGAATAGATAGTTTTCAAATGGAGAAATTATTTATATTTAACCATATGAGTAATTGTCCCAAATAATTACTGATAAGAGAAAGGAAAATTAAAAGAATTAAGAGATATCACCTCACACCTATCAGATTCACTAAGATGACAAAAAAGGGAAAATGATCAATATTGGAGAGGTTGTGGGAGAATTGGGACATTAATGCATTGCTGGTGGAGTTGTGAACTGATCCAAACATTCTGGAGAGTAATATGGAAATATGCCCAAAGAACAATAAAACTGTTAATACCTTTTAACCCAGCAATTTCAATTCTAGGCCTTTATCCAGAAGAAATCATAAAATATGCAAAAAGTCCCATATATTCCAATATATTCATAGTAATTCTTTTTATAGTAGCAAAAAACTGGAAATTGAGGGAATGCCCATCAACTGGGGAATGGTTAAACAAGTTCTGGTACATGAATATTTTGGAATACTACTATTCTATAAGAAATCATAAATAGTCAGACTCTCAAGAGGTTCATGGAATGAATTAAAGGATATGATGCTGAGAAAAGGGAGCAGAAGCAAGAGAAATATATACACATTATCAAGAATTTGGTGAGATTTTCAACCCTGATGGATGCAGCTTCTCACAGCAATTCAGAGAGTTAGGACAACCCTATTAGCCCAACTTTGGGAAATGCTAGCCCCATCCAGAGGAAGAAAAATAAAACAAAAAAAAAAAATAAAACAAAACAAAGCAATAAACACTTCAGAATCTGATGAACACTACATTTACTTTATTAAAAATTTTTTATCTATTTATTTCCCTTAATCCTAATTTCTCATATCAAAAATGATTAATTTGTAAACATTTTAAAATATATGTGTTTGCACAATATTAACCTGATTGTTCACCACTGAGGGAAAGGGAAAGTGGAAGAAAATTTTGTGACTTGAAAATATGCATAGGCATATGGATGAATGTAGAAAAACTTTCATAATATGTATTTGGAAAAATAAACTATCAATAAAATAAAATAAAGTAAAAAATAAAATAAATTTCGATTCTTTGGTTTCCAAATAATTTATCTTTCTATGGCCATTTATTACACTTAATTTTTATTGCATCATGATCTGACAAAATTTTATTTAATATTTCTGCCTTTCTACAGATGGTTGTGAGATTTTGAAGGTGTATTCCATGGTCAAGTTTTGTGTTGTGCAATGTATTGAAGAGAAAAATTAATATTACTTTCTATCCCCATTCAATTTTCTCCAGAGGTATATCATAAGTAAATTTTCTAAAATTCTATTCACCTGCTTAACTTCCTTCTTGTTTAGTTTTGGTTACTCTATTTCTGAGAGAGGGAGGTTGAAGTTCCCTGCTATTATAATTCTAGTATCTATATCTTCTTGTAGTTCCTATAGTTTCTCCTCTAAGTATTTGAATGCTATATCTTTAATAATGATATCACTTTATTGCTTCTTGTACCTTTTAAGAAGATGTAGTTTCTTTTTTTATCCCCTTTAATGAAATCTATTTTTGCTTTTTGGGTTGTCTGAGTTGAGCATTAATAACTCTTCTCTTTTACTTCTGCTGAAGTATAATATATTGTGGTCCAGACTTTTACCTTTACCATCCTTGTATCTCTCTATTTCAAATGAGTTTCTTGTAAGCAACATATTAGAGGATTCTGAATTTTACTACAGTCCATAATCATCTTCTGCTTTTTAGAAGATCATATGTAATTCAATACCAATGATTCTATGTGGATTTACCTCCATGCTCTCTTTCCCCATTTTTAATTTTGTCTTTTATTTTTCCTTATCCCTCCACACTTAATGATTTATTTCTGACTGCTGCTTCTCTACTACACTTTTTCCCTATCAGCCCTTTTCCTTTCCTTGTTCATTTTCCCTTTAACTTTCCAACTGTAATTTTACTTTTATTTTTACCCTCCCTTTTATCAGTCCTTGCTTCCCTTTTTTCTCCCAGCCCTCTAGTTCCCTGTTGAATAGACTAGTTTTCAAGCCCATTTGGCAATGCATGCTATTCCCTCTTTGTGCCAAATCCATGGATAGTAAGATATACTCAGTGCTTTTACCCTCCCTTCTTTCCCTGTACTCTAATTGATATTTGTGCCTCTTCATCCTCCAATGGATAGACTTCTACTATAATAATTATTTTCGCGTCTTGATTGTTTCAATGCTGTCTTGTACTCACAATCCCTCTGTCAAAATATATTCCTTGTAACTGTCCTGATAGAAGTACAATTTTCAATGATTGATTAATTTATTGATTGGTTTTTGAGCAGCATTGCCTCATAGTAACTTTATGACTATGAGTACACTCCCTTCATCTGTCCCATTAGTCACATCTGAAGAGCCATAAACTTCAAATTATAATTGGTTTATGAGAAAAATTTTCCCAAGTTCCCTCTATAGTAAAGCAATCCTCATGAACAAAGTATGATGGGAAGCAAAATCACTTCACAATCCATTTATACCCTCTCCTTCTAACTACATTTTTTGTTATTGTAGCTAATATATCAAGTAAAGTAGAATCACTCCCTCCCTCTGTCTATAGTAATACAACCCTCATCAGCTACAGTATCAAATGAATCAAGATCTTTTCATGATCTATTTATATTCATAAACTGTATGTATACTCCCACTCTCATTCCAAGGGGTATAGTCCCTATACTAGCTAAATCATCAAGAAAAATCAAGATTTTACTTCATGATCTATTTATAACTAGACCTTATATGTATACTCCTTTCCTCTGTCACTATAA
The DNA here is from genome assembly GCF_037893015.1 of Macrotis lagotis. NCBI lineage: Eukaryota > Metazoa > Chordata > Mammalia > Peramelemorphia > Peramelidae > Macrotis > Macrotis lagotis. The sequence goes on along the minus strand of NC_133658.1, from coordinate 231,852,668 downwards.
TATATTCCCTATACTAACTATAGTTTCAAGTAAAACAAGATCACTTCATGATCTATTTATGTTCAGGCCCTAAATATAAATTCTTTCTCTCTGTCCCATTATAAAAAACAAACTTCATAATCTAATCTCTTCATGATACTTTTATACTCACTCCCTCTGTACCATTACAAAAAAATTTCTAATCATAATCTCTTCATGATACTTTTATACCCACAACCTCTAAGAACAACCCCTCTAACTATATTCAGTCATATGAGCTTAAAGTATTGATAAAAGCAACATCACTTTTATGGCCAATCTATACCATAACGTTTTTTAAGATTTTTGCAAGGCAAATGGGGTTTAATGGCTTGCCCAAGGCCACACAGCTAGGTAATTATTAATTGTCTGAGGCTGGATTTGAACCCAGGTACTCCTGATTCCAAGGTCATTGCTCTATCCACTGTGCCACCTAGCCACCCCCATAACTTCTTTCAGAGTCTGTTGTTTTTAACCATTCTAAGAGAAATGAAATTTTAAAATGTCACAAGTATTTTCTTCCCATGTAGGAGCATATTCAGTTTAATGTTATAGACTAGTGTTTTTCCTCTTTCCATTTTCTTTTCTAATACATTTCATGATTATTTGAAGATAGAATTTTCTGTTCAGTTCTTGTCTTTTACCAAAATTTTTGAAATTCCTCTGCTTCACTGAACTTATCTCCTTTCTTAGAATATGATGGATTTTGCAGGTTAGGTTTTTCTTGGTGACCTTAGATTTAAGGTCTTTTGCCATCCGGAATGTTATATTCTGATCATTCTGTTCATTAAATGATGAAACAGATAAGTTCTGTGTAATTCTCATTGGGGTTCTATAATATTTAAATTGATTCTTTTTGACCACATGTAGTTTTTTCTTATTTAGATGAATATTCTGAAATTTGGCTACAATTCCTTGTATTTTCTTGAAGTTGTTATTTAGGAATCTCTTTTTTTTAAATGATAGAAAGATTTTATTTATTTTGAATTTTACAATCTCTTTCTGAAGGTGATGGCTGAATTTTTTCAAGGACTATTTTGAGTTATTCTAGAATATTAGGACAGCTTTCCATGAAAATGTTCTAACAGATATATTCCAGACTCTTTTTTAATGTGATTTAAAATTTTTTTCTAATTTTGCTTATATTTTTATAGATTTTTAATTTTAGAAAGTTTTTATTTATTTTGAGTTACACAGTTCCCCCCCCCCAAATTTGCTTCCTTCCCCCCTGACCCCCCACAGAAGGGCATCTTTACATGACTCCCATAGATCTAAGTTGAATGTGATGAGAGAGAAAATCATATCCTTAAGGAAGAAACATAAATGTATGACATATTGCAGAATTGCATAATAAGATAGCATTTTTATTAAATTAAAGGCAACAGTCTTTGATATTTGTTCAAACTCCACAATTCTTCCTCTGGATACAGATGGCATTCTCTATTGCAGATATCCCAGAATTGTGCCTGATTGTTGCACTGATGGAATGAGCAAGTTCCTTAAGTTTGATCATCACTCCTGTGTTACTGTAAGGGTGTAAAATCTATCTACCTCCTGACTTCCAGCCAAGATGGCAGAGAAAGAAGATAGGCACAGTTCTAAAATATCCTCATCTTTCCCCATATATGGTATGAAACAACCTTCTTAACAGAAGTCTGATCAACAAAACCCAGAAAGAAATCCAGGAAAAAGGACATCTACCTCAGGATTTGTCTTCTGCAGTCATGAATGAATCCAGGAGAAGAGGGCAAATCAGTCTGATCAGCCTGATTAGTGGTGGGGTGGGAGCACCGGAGCCTGAGAGCCTAAGAACTGGACCAGCTTGAGCAACAGTGGAGCTAGAGCCTGGTCGACCATGGGGCGTTTGGGTAAACTAGGGAGAAGAGGCATTGTTGTTGTTGCTGACCCTCTGGAGCTTGCTGCTAGGGCTGGGAGGAGAGTTCTGGTGCAGGAGAGCTGTGGACATCTATCCATTGGCTCCTCTGGTAGGGATGAGCTCCGAGTCCATGCCTCCATTTGTTCCCAGAACAAACACAGTTACAGACTTTCTGCCCCAGGCACAAGTGTGTGAGGAGAAGAACCACCTTATCTGACAATAGGGAAAATGAAGACCTCACCCCAGAGTTTAGCCTACCATTGATTGAAGACAAAATTATTTAACAGCTCCAATCACTCACTCCAGTCCAAGGGAGAAGGTCTCAATCATGGTCACAGACACTCTAGAGAAAGCAACCAGCAGCACTACTGACCAGCTGGAGAAATTGCACTCAGTGAGAAAATGCTCTAGCACCCACTACTGGCCAGTTGAAGATATTACACTCATTGAGTAAAGCCTCTAAGGATCCCAACACCAAACCTCTGTGAACCAGCCCCTCCCTAACTCAAGTTCTTAGCAAAATGAAGAAAGGTCAGTGGAAAGGTGAATCCAGAGAAGAATTCTTGGAAGGAAAAGATCTAGAATCTCTGAGAAGAATATGATCTGGTCTTTAGCACAGAAAGACTTCCTTGAAGAAAAAAGGAAGAAACTTAAAATTCAATTGGAAATTTGGGAAAAGAAACCCAAGAGAAGATTAACACCTTGCAACAGGAAAACAAATAATTGGACAAATAGAATTGGACAAATACAAAATGAGAATAATTCTCCCAGATCTTCAATTGGGCAAATGCAAAAAGAAAATAATTCTCTCAAAAACCTCAATTGGTCAAATGGAAAGTTTTTCAAAAGTAGAATTGACCAATTGGAAAAGGAGTTGCAAAAGGTAACTGAAGAAAACTCCTCTCTAAAAAAAAAATGGAGTATGTGGAAACTAATGATTTCATAGATAGCAAAAGCCTGTTAAACAAAATAAAAAAAATTGAAAAAATAGAAGAAAATGTAAAATACCTCATCAGCAAAACAACTGCCCTCAAGAAAATATCAAGGAGGGATAACCTGAAATTTATTGGTCTTCCTGAAAACTTTGAAGAGAAAAAAAGGCCTGGACTTAATATTACAGGATCTAGTGATGGAAAATTACCCTAATATCATGGAACCAGAGGACAAAATAGTTTTTGTTAGAATACATTGATCCCCTCCAGAAAGAGATCCTAAAATGCAAACACCAAGGGATGACATGGCCAAATTCCAGAAGTATGGAATAAAAGAGAAAATCCTTCAAGCAGCCAAAAGGAAACAATTTAAATACCAAAAAAAGCCATAGTAAGGATTACAGAGGACGTAGCTGGATCAACATTAAGGGATCAAAGGGCCTGGAATCAGATATTCTGAAGAGCAAGGGAACTTGGAATGCAGCCAAGAATCCACTATCCGGCAAAGTTGAGCCTTCTTTTTCCGGGGAAAAGGCGGATATTTAATGAAATGGAAGAATCCCAAAAATTCTTGATGAAAAGACCAGAGCTAAATAGAAAATTTGGACATCAAACAGGAGGTTCAAGTGACACATGAGAAGGTTAAAAAAAAGAGGGGGGCAAAGAAAAATACTGCTATCCAATAACATAAAACTGGCTATATCCAAGCATGGGAAAAAGAAAATTTCTCATAACTCTTAAGAACTATAACTCTGACAGAGAAAATATATCTAGCCAGAAGTGATGGACACTCATGACTTATCCATGAGACTGCTGTCCAATGGGATGGAAATGGCTATAACCCTACTTGGAAGAAAGGCTCTTAACAACTCTCAAAATTGTAACTCTATTAGGTAGAATATACTTAGCTAAAAATGAAGGATACTCAGACTATCCTAAGAATCAGATAGAATGATTTAAAAACACTTCCTCTGTAAAAAGGGGGACAGGAAGGAGATGAGAGGAGGGAGGGAATTGAATGGAGTAAATATTATTACAATAAGAGGTACAAAACACCTATGATATTAGAGGGGAAAGAAGGAAGGGGATGAGAAACAACTGAATCTTCCCCCCATCAGACTTGACTTAAAGTTAACTTACACAAATACTCAATTAATTTAAAAACATCTTACCTTTCAAGTATTAAAAGGGAGAAAGGGGAAGGGTGATGGAGAAAGGGAGGGCGAGAAAAGGGGGAACTTACAGAAGGAAGGGAAGGGAAAAGGGAAAAAGGGAAAGGGGAAAGAAAGGGGAGGGGTGGATATAGCAGGGCAAAAACACGGAATGTTGTTGTATTCAGAAACAAAATACTGGGGAATAGGGAAAAAGGGGGAAGGGGCAAAATACAGAGGGAAGATAGCATGGAGGGCAAGAAAAACTTAGTAATTATAACATTGAATGTGAATGGCATGAACTCTATCTTAAAATGTAAGTGAATAGCAAAGTGGATTAAAAAACAGAATCTTATAATATGCTGCTTACAAGGATCTCATTTGAAGCAGAGAGATACAGATAGATTAAAGGTAAAATGTTGGAGGAAAATAGATTTTGTTTCAGCTGAAGTGAAAAAAGTAGGTATAGCAATCCTTATCTCAGACAAAGCAGCTACAAAAATAGATAGCATTAGAAAATATAAAGAAGGAAATAATATCCTACTAAAAGCTACCTTAGATAAAGTGATTTCAATACTGAATATGTATGCACCCAATGGTATAGCATCTAAATTATTAGAGGAGAAGTTGAAGGAGTTATAGGAAGACATGGACAGCAAAACTCTACTAGTGGGAGACCTCAACCTTCCACTCTCATATTTAGATAAATTGAATCAAAATAAACAAGAAAGAAGTTAAGGAGGTAAACATATTGTTAGAAAAACTACATATGATAGACTTATGGAGGAAATTGAATGGGGATATAAAGGGATATACCTTTCTCTCTGCAATACATGGCACTTATAGAAAAATTGACCTTGTACTAGGACAGAAAAACCTATTGATCAACTGCAAAAAAGCATAAATAGTGAATACAACTTTTTCTGAACAAAATGTAAAAAAATCATATGCAATATTGGGCCAGGGAGATATAGACCAGAACTAATTGGAAAATAAATAACTTCATTTTAAAGAATGAGATCAAGCAACAAATTAAAGAATTAATTATTTTATCTTAGATAATGACAACAATGAAACAACATACCCAAACCTATGGAATTCACTCACAATGGCCATCAGGGAATATATTATATCTTTAAATGCTTACATGAATAAATTAGAGAATGAAGAAATCAATGAACTAAATATGCAACTAAGAAAAATGAGAAAGAACAAATTAAAAATCCCCAATTAAATACCAATTTATAAATTCTAAAAATTTAAGGAGTAAGTAATGCAATTGAAAATGAAAGAGCTATTGAATTAACAAATAAAACAAAGAGATGATTTTATGATAAAAACAATAAAATTGATAAAGGTCTGGTCAATTTGATTTAAAAAAGAAAGAAGAAAGCCAAATTACTAGTGTCATAAATGAAAAAAGGTGAACTCACCAGCAGTGAGGAGAAAATTAATCATTTGCAATTATTTTGCCAATTCTCTGCCAATATATTTGACAATTTTAGTAAAATGGATGAGTATTTAAAAAAATATAAGTTGCACAGGTTAAATGAAGAGGAGATTAAATGCCTATGCAACCCTGTTTCAGAAAAAGAAATTCAACAAGCCATCATTGGGCTGTCTAAGAAAAAATGCTCCAGGGTCTGATGGATTCACAAGTGAATTCTTCCAAACATTTAAGGAAAAATTGGTTCCAATTCTATACAAACTCTTTGGAAAAATAGGGGAAGATGGAACTCTGTGTAACTCTTTCTATGACAGCAATATGGTGTTGATACCTAAACCAGGAAGAGTTAAAACAGAGAAATAAAATTATAGACCTATCTCCATGATGAATATAGATGCAAAAATATTACATAAATTCTTAGCAAAACGATTACAAGTTATCACTGGGATAATGCATTTTGACCAAGTAGGATTTATCTCAAGAAAGCAGGGTTGGTTTGTTATTAGGAAAACTGGCAGTATAATTAATTATATCAACAACAAACCTTTCAGAAATTATTTGATTATATCAATAGATGTTGAAAAAGCTTTTGAAAACATAAAGCACTCATTCCTACTAAAAGCACTAGAGAGTGCATGCTTATATTGACTGTTCATTAGAATAATAAGCAGTATCTATCTGAAACAATGAACAAGTATTATATTCATTGGTGAGAGGCTAAAGGCATTCCCAATAAGATCAGAGGTGAAACAAGGGTGCCCATTACCACCACTACTATTCAATATCATATTAGAAATATTAGCTCCAGTAATTAGAGAAGAAAAAGAAATTGAAGAAATTAGAATTGGAAAGGAAAAGACAAAACTCTCACTCTTTGAAGATGAAATGATGGTATATCTAGAGAATCCCAAGAAATTATCCAAAAAACCTACTGGAACCAAGTAACAATTTTAACAAAGTTTCAGGATATAAAATAATGCCTCATAAATCCTCAACTTTTCTATATATGATTAGCAAGATACAGTAGGAAGAGCTAAAAAGAGAAATCTCATTCAAATTAACCACAGAAAATATATAATACCTGGGAATCTATCTGCCAAGGCAGACTGAAAAATTTTTGAAAACAATTATAAAACACTTCTCACACAAATTAAATCAGATTTAAATAACTGGGCAAGCATCAACTGCCCAGGGATAGGTAGAGATAGTATAATAAAAATGATAATTCTACCAAACTTAAACTGCCTACTTAGTGCCCCACCAATCAAAATTCCAAAAAATTATCTAAAAGGTTGTAAGTAAATACATATGGGGAAATAAAAAAGTCAAGAATTTCCAGGCATTTAATGAAAAAAAGTGTAAAAGAAAGTGGCTGAGTCCTACCTGACCTAAACTTATATTATGAGGCATCAGTCATCAAAACTGTCTGGTACTGACTAAGAAATAGAGTGGGGGACCAGTGGAATGGACTACATGCAATAGCAGGAAATGATTATAGTATTCTGTTGTTTGATAAATCCAAAGAGTGCAGCTATTGGGACAAAAATTCTCCCTTCTATAAAAACTGCTGGGAAAATTGGAAGTTAGTATGGAAGAAACTAAGATTAGATCAACACCTCACACCCTATACCAAGAGAAGATCCAAATGGATACAGGATTTAGACATTAAAAAACTCTGCTGTAAGCAAATTAGAAGATCAAGGATGAGTTTTCCTGTCAGATCTATGGAAAGGGAAGCAGTTGTGACTAAGGAAGAGATGGAGAACCTCACTAAAAACAAACTAGATGATTTCAGTTACATTAATTTAAAAAGCTTTTGCACAGACAAAACCACTGTAACCAAGATGAAAAGAAATATAGTAAACAGGGAAAAATCTTTACATAATAAAGTACTCATTTCTAAAATATACAGAAAACTGAGTCATATTTTTAAAACAAAACACCATTCCCCAATTGACAAATGGTCAAAGGATATGCAAAGGCAATTTACAGGTGAGGAGATTGAAGCAATCCATAGTCATATGAAAAATTGCTCTAAATCATTACTTATTAGAGAAATGCAAATTGGAGCTTATCTGAAGTATCACCTCACACCTCTCAGACTGGCCAATATGACCAGAAAGGATAATGGTCATTGTTGGAAGGACTATGGGAAATCTGGGACATTATTACATTGTTGGTGGAGTTCTGAACTCATACAATCTTTCTGGAGAGCAATTTGGAACTGCGCACAAATGGCAACAAAATTATGCATATCCTTTGATCCAGTAATACCACTCTTAGGTCTGTACCCTGAAGAGATGATGTAAAATGGCAAAGACATCACGTGTACAAAAATATTCATAGAAGCTCTGTTTGTGGTGGCAAAGAAATAGAAATCAAGTAAATGTCCTTCAATTGGGGAATGGTTTAGCAAACTGTGCTATATGTATGTGATGAAACACTTATGTTCTGTTAAAAACCAGGAGGGATGGGAATTCAAGGAAGCCTGGAGGGATTTGCATGAACTGATGTTGAGTGAGATGAACAGAATCAGAAAAACACTGTACAACCTAACAGCAACATGGGGGAGATGATCAACATTGATAGACTTGTTTATTCCTTCAGTGCAACAATCAGGGACAATTTGGTGCTGTCTGCAATGGAGAATAGCATCTGTATCCAGAGAAAGAACTGTGGAATTTGAACAAAGACCAAGGTCTATTAATTTTAATTTAGGGGAAAAAACTGATATCTTTTTGTTTGATCTTTCTTTCTCTTATACTTTATCTTTCTTCCTTAATGATGTGATTTCTCTCTCATTACATTCAATTTGAATCAATGTATACCATAGAAAAAATGTAAAGACTGACACATTGCCTTCTGTGGTATGGGGGAGAGAAGTGAGATTAGAGTAAAAATTTTAAAACACAAAATAAATAAAATCTTCAAAAAAAAACCTTATATCCTTTCCTGACTTCCTTGTTGTTTATTTCATAGTTAGATTTATTCAAATATAAGAGCGGGAGATTGAGATCTCCCACTAGTAGAGTTTTGCTGTTTATGTCTTCCTATATCTACTTCAACTTCTTCTTAATACATATTTATTATTTAAATTACTTTATTATATATGGTACCTTTTATGAAGATAGTTTCCTTCCTTTTCTCTTTTAGCACTATCCATTTTTGCAACTGCTTTATCAGAGATGAGAATTGCTACCCCTGCATTTTTAACGTCAGCTGAAGCAAAATATATTTTACTCCAACTTTTACCTTACTCTATATGTATCTCTCTGCTTCAGATGAGTTCCTTGTAAGAAGCCTATTGTAGGATTCTGTTTTCTAATCTACTCTGCTATTTGCTTATGTTTTAAGGAAGAGCTCATCCCATTCACATTCAAACTTATAACTGGTAACTCTTTATTGCCATCCATGTTATCTTCCCTCTGTTTGTATTTTTCCCCTTTTTTCCCTTTATCCATATTCCTCAGGGTTTTGTTTCTGAATACCACCACATTTCTTCTGCTTGCCCTACTATATCCAACTCCCCTCAACGTTTTCCCCTTTACATTTGTACCCACTTTCTTACCTTCCTTCTGTTGGTTCCCTCTTTCCTCCCCTTCCCCTTTTCCCCTTTTAACACTTTAAAAGTAAGATAAATTTCTAAACTTAACCGAGTGTATGCATGTTAACTTAAAACCAATCTGATGAGAGTAAGATTCAGGTGGTTCTGACGTTGTCCCTTCTTTCCCTATATTGTAATAAGTCCTTTGTACCTTTTAATGTAATAAGATTTACCACATTCAGTCTCTTCCATCCTCCCATTGCTTTACTGTCCCCCCTTTTTAAATAGGCATAGTTGTTAAATGATTCTGAGTCACAGAAAGCTCATGAGTGTCCATCACTTCTAGCTATTCTCTCTACTAGAATTAAAATTATTGAGAGTTATCAGAGTCTTTCTCCCAAGTAAGGATATATCCAATTTCATCTTTTTGGATAACAGTTTCTCAAATAAGTCATGCATACCCATCTCTTCTGGCTAAATAAATTCTCTCTGATAGAGTTACAGCTCTCAAGAGTTGTTAAAGTTTTTCTTCCAGGTAGGGATATTGCCAGTTTCATCTTATTTGATAAAAGTTTTTTTGTCCCTTCCCCCAGCCCTTATTTGTTTTAAATTTTTCCTTTTAATGTGTGTCTTGTGTCTCCTGTTAGAAGTCCAAATTTTCTATTAAGTTCTGATCTTTTCAACAGGAAAAGTTGGAAGTCTCATATTTCATTAAATGTCCAATTTTTGTCCTGGAAGGGAAGTCTCAGTTTTGCCAGATAATGGATTCTTGTCTGCATTCTAAGCTCCCTTGTTTTTCAGAATATTGCATTCCAGGTCATTCAGTTAGAAAGTTTTATCCCTATAGCCAATACCAGACAGTTTTGAGGACTGATGCTTTATAATATAATTTTAGATCTAGTAGGGCTAAGCCACCTTTTACACTTTTTTTCATTAAATCCCTATAGATTCTCAACTTTTTATTTTTTCATTTGAGTTTACTTACAATTTTTTCTAAGTCACTGAAGGAATTTGTTTCAGAATTTTGATTAGTAGGGCACTAAACAGTTTAATTTTGGTAGAATTGTCTTTTTTTGTTATACCAAATGCATGAGGATTTGGTATTTGTTCAGTGAATTAAGTTTTATTTTATTTGTGTGAGAAGTGCTTTGTAATTGTTTTCAAAAATTTTCTGAGTCTGCCTTGACAGGTAGACCCCCAGGTATTTTATATTGTCAAAGGTTGCTTTGTTTATATTTCAGTGAAGGATCTAGATTTATTTATTTTATATTATTGCAATAATTTTGTTATAAGAGTAAATATGAGGCCCCCCCCAAGAAGATGAGACACCTCAAGAATAGTGAGAAAGAAAAATAAAAATATACTTCAGTCTGTGTTCAGATTTCAATGGCTCTACCTCTGGGTTGAGTTTCTTTCTTTATCATAAGTCCACCAGAGAAATTGCTTCAATATTTTTCTGACAGTTGCTATTACTAGCTGTATTTCCTTCCACTATTCCTCCCCACACTTATTTATTCTTTTCTCTCTCTCTCCTTTCATCCTGGCTCTGTCCAAAGGTGTGCTTTATCTGAGTACCCTCTCACACAATCTTCCCTCTATTCTATCACCTACTCCCCCTTCCCTCCACCCATTCCGCTTTATCCCATCCCTTTTTTCTCATGTTTCTCTAGGGTAAGATAGATTTCCATACCCTATTAAGTGTGTTGTTTGTTATTTCCTCTCTGAACCATTTCTGATTAGAATGTAGGCTTACTCATTCCCCCTAGCCTTCCCCCATTCCACTCCACTGAAAAAGCTTTTTCTTGACTGTTATGTGAGGTTTCTTATCTTCTTCTTCATCCCCTTTCCCTTCCTCCCAGTACTTTCCTTTATCACTCATTGATGTCATTTTTTTACTATACTATACCATTATATTCTGTTACTTCCTGTGACCAGTCTATGTATGCTCCTTCTAACAGCTCTAATAAATGATATAATTCATAAGAATTATTAATATCTTCTTTCCATGCAGGAATATAAACAGATCAATATCATCAAGTTCCTCATAGTTAATCCTTCTCATCTACCCCCTCTATGGTTCACCAGTGTCCTGTACTTTGAGACCAAAATTTCTGTTCAACTCTGGTTGTTTCAATAGGAATGTTTCAAAGTCCCCTGTTTCACTGAAAGTCCATCTTTTCAACTGAAATAAGATGTTCAGTTATTCTGGGTAGTAGATTCTTGGTAGCAAACCAAGATATTTTATCTTCCAGAATATCACATTCCCATCCCTATGAGCCCTTAATGTAGATCCTGCCAGATCCCATGTAATCCTTACTATGGAGCCTCGGTAGCTGAATTGTTTGTTTCTGGCAACTTTTAGCATTTTTTCTTTAATTTGGGAATTATGGAATTTGGTTATAATATTCCTTGAAGTTTTTCTTTTGGATCTCTTTCAGGAAATGACTGGTGAATTCCCTCAACTTCTATTTTACCCTCTGCTTCTAGGATCTCAGGGAAATTTTGCTATATTATTTCTTGAAAAATGAAGTCTAGGCTCTTTTCCTGGTTGGGACTTTCAGGTAGGCAATAATTTTTAAATTATTTCTTCTGGACCTCTGTTTGAAGGTCAGTTGTTGTTCCAATGAGGTATTTCATGTTTTCTTGTAATTTCTGGCTTTTTTTGGAAGAGTTTTGTTTCTTCCTGATTTCTTGCAAAGTCATCAGCTTCTTTAGTTCCATTCAACATTTGATGAAGTTAGTTTCTTCAAAGAGCTTTTTTATCTCCTTTTCCAGCTGGCCAATTCTGCTTTTTAAGGCATTCTTCTCCTCATTTGCCTTTTGTTTTTCTTTTTCCATTTGACCTAGATGGGTTTTTACCATATTATTTTCCTCAGTTTCTTTTTGTTTTTCTTTCACCGAGCTGCTGATTTCTTTTTCATGATTTTTCTGCATCACTGTCACTTCTCCTCCCATTTTTTCCTCTACCTCCCTTAATTGCTTTTCAAAGTCTTTTTTGAAATCATCTATAGTCTAAGTCCATTTTCTATTTCTTTTGAGGGTTTTGGATATGGAACCTTCAATTTTGTCATCATATGAGTATTGCGTTTTGATCTTCCATGGGACTAAAATAATTTTCTATGGTCAGATTCTTCTTTTTCTGTTGTTTACTCATTTCTTTAGCCCAAGACTAATTTACAGTACTTCCAAGGATTCAGGGTCTTTTGAGGGGACATCCCACTGGGACCTTTAATCCTCCAAGGTCTTATGTTCTCTTGCCTGTGCTTTGATATGTAGATGACCACAGAACTTCCCTCTGCCCTGGAGCTGTAAGGAGGAGCCCTGCTCAGCTATCTTAGTATGGAAGCCCAAACTGCAAGTTGGATCTGAGTGTAGGCAAGCTGCAGAGTCCTGCTCCCAGGGAGAGCAGATAATTTTCTGCAGACTATGATGACCCTCTTACCAGCTGTGGGCTGTGCTCTGGAGTTGCATAATGGTTTCCTCCAATTCTCATGGCAGGTTCTGTGGCCAATTCTCCTCACTCTACACTCATTCTGGTGTAACAGAATTCTCTCCCTGCCCCCTTCACTCTGTTCCCCAGGCTGTGCTCTAACCAGGGCTTTTTTCATTTCCTAGTCCTGGTGAAACACACCTTTCCCACAGAACTTCTAAATTATCTTGGACTGGGAAAATGTATCATTCAGTCTTAGCCTATAAATTTCGACTAGTATCATAGTTAGAAGAGTTTTGGAGTTTTGGGGGGGAGGAGTTCCTTAGGAAATGCTGCCTTCACAGTGCCATATGGGCTCCACCTCCCTCTGACATTAGTTTGAATGGGATTTCTCTTTCTAAGTCTTTCTGCTGCATCTTGCTAGTCATATATAGAAATGTTGAGGATTTATGAGAGTTTATTTTATATGCTGCGACTTTGTTATTTCTAGTAGTTTTTTAGATGATTTTTTGGGATTCTCTAGGTACACCATTATGTTGTCTGAAAAGAATGAGAGCTTTGTCTATTCCTTCCCTATGCTAATTCCTTCCATTTCTTTTTTTTCTCCTCTTATTGCTGAAGCTAACATTTCTAATAAAATATTAAATGGTAGTAGTGACAGTGGGCATCCTTGTTTCACCCCTCATCTTATTGGGAATGCCTCAAGCCTATCCACATTGCATATAATGCCTGTTGATGGTTTCACATAGATACTGTTTATTTTTCTAAGGAACCGTCTATTTGTTCTTATGCTCCCTAGTGTTTTTAGTACAAATGGGCATTGTATTTTGTGAAAAGCTTTTTCAGCATATATTGATAAAATCATAAGATTTCTGATAGGTTTTTTATTAATACAATTAATTATACTGACAGGTTTCCTAATATTGAACCAATCCGGCATTCATCAGATAAGTCCTACTTGATCATAATGTATTATGTATTATCCTAGTGATAATTTCCTGTAATTGTTTGGCTAAGATTTTATTTAAGATTTTTGCATCTATGCTCATCAGGGAGATAGGCCTATAATTTTCTTTTGCTATTTTAACTCTTCCTGCTTTAGGTATCAGCACTATATTGGTGTCATAGAAAGAAGTAGGCAGAGTTCTATATTTACCTATTTTTCCAAAGAGTTTATATAGAAATGGAACCAGTTGCTGTTTAATGTTTGATAGAATACATTTGTGAATCCATCTGGCCCTGGAAATTTTTTCTTAGGGTGTTCAATAATAGCTTGTTTATTTTCTTTTTTGGAGATACGGTTATTTTGGTATTTAATTTCATCTTAATTTAACTTGGTGAACATATATTTTTGTAAATATTCCTCCATTTTACTTGAATTATCAAATTTATTGGCATAGTGTTGGGCAAAATAATTCTGAATTATTACTTTAATATCCTCCTCATTGGTGGTGAGTTAAATTTTTCAATTGTAAGACTAGCAATTTGATTTTCTTCCTTCTGTTTTTAAATCAAATTGACCAGAGGTTTATCAATTTTATTGCCTTTTTTTCAGAAAACCAGCTCTTGGTTTCATTTATTAGTTCCATAGTATTCTTGCTTTCAATTGTAATAATTTCTCCATTCTTTTTTAGAATTTCTAATTAGTTATTTAACTGGGGTTTTTAATTTATTCTTTCTCTCATTTTTAATTGTATATTTAATTCATTGATTTCTTCTTTCTCTAGTTTATTAATTTAAGTATTTAAAGATAAAATAATATCCTCTGGCAGCCACCTTGAGTGTAACAATTAGGTTTTGGAATGTTGTTTTGTTATTGTCATTGTCTAGGATGAAATAATTAATTCTTTCTATAATTTGTTGTTTGATCCATTCATTCTTTAAATAAGGTTATTTAGTTTCCAATTAGTTCTGGGTCTATATCTACTTTGCCAAATATTGAATATGATTTTATTGCATTGTCATCTGAGAAAGATGTATTCACTATTTCTGCCTTTCTGCAATTGATCATTAGGTTTTTATGCCCGAGGAGATGTGAAATTTTTGTGGAAGTGCCATGTACAACAGAAAAGAAAATATATTTCTGTCTTTCTCCATTCAATCTCCTTCATAAGTCTATCATATCTAGATTTTTCTAACAATCTATTTGCCTCCTTAACTTCTTTTTAGTTTATTTTATAGTTAGATTTATCTAAATCTGAGAGTGGGAGGTTGAGCTCTCCCACTAGTAGAGTTTTACTTTCTATATCTTCCTGTAACTCCTTCATCTTTTCCACAAGGAATTTGGATGCTATACCACTGGGTGCATAAATATTTAGCATTGAAAAGTTGATAGTACCTTTTTAGGATGATATATTTTCCTTCCTTATCTCTTTTAATAATATCTTTTTTTGCATCTGCTTTGTCTGAGATAAGGATTACTACTCCTGCTTTTTTCACTTCAAATGAAGTAAAATATATTTAGCTCCAACCTTTTACCTTTACTCTATATGTGTATCTGCTTCAGATGAGTTCCTCGTAAGGAGCACATTGTAGGATACTGGTTTTTATCCACTCTGCTACGGCTTACCTTTCAAAGGAGAGTTCATCCCATTCACATTCAAAGTAATAATTACTATTTATTGCTTTCCATGTTATCTTCCTTATTTTTGTATTCCCCCCTTTTCCCCCTTTATCAATATTCCCCAGTGTTCTGTTTCAAAATATCACCACTTTCAGTGTGTTTGCCCTCCTATGTCCAACCCTTCCCGTTTCCCCCCCCTTTTCCTTTGCCCCTTTCTCCTTCCCTTTCTTCTTTTGATTCCCCTTCCCACCCCTTTCATTTATTTATTTATTTATTTATTTATTTATTTATTTATTTATTCGTTCATTAATTGATTTGTTTGTTTGTTTATGCATTCATTTATGTATTTGTTTGTTTATTTATTTGTTTTTTGTTTTTGTTTTTTATTAAAGATTTTATTTATTTTGAGTCCCATTTTCCCTAATCTTACTTCCCTCCCCTACCCCCACCCCAACAGAAGGCAATTTGCTAGTCTTTACATTGTTTCCATGGTATAATTTGATCCAAATTGAGTGGGATAAGAGAGAAATCATATCCTTAAGAAAGGAACATAAAGTATAAGAGATAGCAAGAACAGATAATAAGATATCAGGTTTTTTTTCTAAATTTAAGGTAATAGTCCTTGGTCTTTGTTCAAAATTCACTGTTTTTTCTCTGCATACAGATGGTATTCTCCATTGCAGAAAACACCAAATTGCTCCTGATTGTTGCACTGATGGAATGAGTGAGTCCATCAAGGTTGATCATCTCCCCCATGTTGCTGTTAGGTTGTACAGTGTTTTTCTGGTTCTGTTCATCTCAATCAACATCAGTTCATACAAATCCCTCCAGGCTTCCCTGAATTCTCATCCCTCCTGATTTCTAATAGAAAAATAGTGTTTCATGACATACAATATACTACAGTTTGCTAAGCCATTCCTTAAACAGGGCTGCTATGATCATTTTTGTACAAGTGATGCTTTTAACCTTTTTCATCATCTCTTCACATTATAGACCCAGTAGTGGTATTGCTGAATCAATGGATATGCATATTTTTGTTACCCTTTGGGAGTGGTTCCAAATTTCTCTCCAGAAAGGTTTGATGAGTTCACAGATCTACCAACAATGTAGTAGTGTCCCAGATTTTCCACAACCCTTCCATCAATGATCATTATCCTTTCTGGTCATATTGGTCAGTCTGAGAGGTGTGAGGTGGTATCTCAGAGAAGCTTTAATTTGTATTCCTCTAATAAGTAATTATTTGGAGCACTTTTTCATATGACTATGGATTGCTTTGATCTCATCTGTAAATTGCCTTTGCATATCCTTTGACCATTTGTCAATTGGGGAATGGCTTTTATTTTTAAAAATATGACTCAGTTCTCTGTATGTTTTAGAAATGAGTCCTTTGTCAAAAACTATAGTTGTAAAGATTGTTTTCCAATTTACTATATTTCTTTTGATCTTGGTTACAGTGGTTTTGTCTGTGCAAAAGCTTTTTAAGTTAATGTAATTGAAATCATCTGGTTTGTTTTTAGTGATGTTCTCCATCTCTTCCTTAGGCATAAACTGCTTCCCTTTCCATAGCTCTGACAAGTAAAGACATCCTTGATCTGCTAATTTGCATATAGTACAGTTTTTTATATCTAAATCCTGTATTCATTTGGATCTTATCTTGGCATAGGGTGTGAGATGTTGATCTAATCTCAGTTTCTTCCATACTAAGTTCAAATTTTCCCAGCAGTTTTTGTTGAAGACAGAGTTTTTCTCCCAATAGCTGGACTCTTTGGGTTTATAAAACAGCAGATTATTATAATCATTTCCTGCTATTGCACCTAGTTTATTCCACTGCTTCACGACTCTATTTCTTAGCTAATACCAGACAATTTTGATGACTGATGCCTTATAATATAATTTTAGATCAGGTAGGGATAAGCTCCCTTCTTTTACACTTTTTTTCATTAAATCCCTTGAACTTCTTGACTTTTTATTTCTCCATATGAATTTACTTACAATTTTTCTAACTCATTAAAATAATTTTTTGGAATTTTGATTGGTAGGGCACTAAACAGTCAGATTAATTTTGGTAGAATTGTCATTTCTATTATATTAGCTCAACCTATCCATGATCAGTTCATGTTTCCACAGTTATCTAAATCTGATTTAATTTGCATATGAAGTGTTTTATGTGTTTTCAAAAAGTTTTTGAGTCTGCCTTAGCCAATAGACTCCTAGGTATTTTATGTTGTCTAAGGTTACTTTGAATGTGTTTTCTCTTTCTAGCTCTTCCTGCTGTATCTTGCTAGTCATATATAGAAAGTTATGGATTTATGAGGGTTTATTTTATATACTGCAACTTTGCTAAAATTGCTAATTGTTTCCAGTAATTTTTTTGGATGATTTCTTGGGATTCTCATGTTTCTTCCTTCCCAATTCTAATTCCTTAAATTTCCTTTTCTTCTCTAATTTCTGAAGATGAGAGTAACTTTCAGATGGTTCTTAGCTCCTCCCTTCTTTCCCTCTGTTGCAGTAAGTACTTTGAACCTCTTAATGTAATGAGGTTTACACCATTCAGCCTCTTCCATCCTCCCATTTCTTTACTGAAACCCTCTTTAAGGAGGCATTGTTTTTAATTCCTTCTGAGTTACAGAAAGGTCTTGAGTGTCCATCACTTCTGACTATTCTCTCTAGTAGAATTGCAGTTATTGAGAATTATTAGAGTCCTTTTCCCAGGTAAGGATATACATATATATATATATATATATATGTATATATATATATATATATATGTGTGTGTGTGTGTGTGTGTGTGTGTGTGTGTGTGTGTATACAGTTTCATTATTGGATTATTGGGTAGCAGTTTCTCAATAAGTCATGCATACCTATCCCTTCTGGCTAATTAAATTCTCTCTCAAAGAATTTCAATTCTCAAGAGTTCTTAAAATCTTTCTTCCATGTATGGATATTGCTTGTTTCATTTTATTTGATAATAGTTTTTCCCCTTCCCTCCTCTTTTTAAAATTTTTCCATTTCATGTGTCTATTGATTCTCCTGTTTGAAGTCCAAATTTTCTATTAAGCTCTGACCTTTTCATTAGAAATAGTTGGAAGTCTCTTATTTCATTAAATGTGTTTTGCCTGGAAGAAAAGTTTCAGTTTTGGCAGATAGTGGATTCCTGGCTGCATTCCAAGCTCCCTTGCTTTTCAGAATATCTCATTCCAGGCTCTGCAATCCTTAATGTTGATGCAGCCAGGTCATGTGTAATGCTTACTATGCATCCTTAAATTGCTATTTAAATTGTTTCTTTCTAGCTGTTTGCATGATTATCTCTTTTATCTGATAGTTCTGGATTTTGGCTACAATATTCCTTGGTGTTTTCATTTTGGGATCCCTTTCCAGAGGGGATCAATATATTTTTTCAATAATTATTTTGCTCTCTGCTCCCATGATATCAGGGCAGTTTTCCACCACTAAATCCAGTAATATTGAGTACATCTTTTTTTTCCTCTTCAATATTTTCAGAAAGACCAATAAATTTTAGGTTGTCCTTCCTCTATTCTTGAGGTTAGTGCTGTGGCTGATGAGGTATTTAACATTTTCTTCTATTTTTCCAATTTTTTGTTTTGTTTAATGAATTCTTGTTGTCTTATGAAGTCATTGGTTTCCATAGACTCCATTCTGTTTTCAGAGAAGAATTTTCTTCATTTACCTTTTGCTGCTCCTTTTGAAATTGTTCAATTCTATTTTTCAAGAGTTTTCCCTTTGATCACTTGAGGGTTTGGGAAATTTATTTTCTTTTTGCATTTTCCAATTATATTTTCCAAGGATTTGTTTTCTTGTTGCAAGGTGTTAATTTTCCCTTGGGTTTCTTTTCCCAAATTTTCCAATTGATTTTTAAACTCCTTCCTGATTTCTTCAAGGAAATCTTTCTGTGCTGGAGACCAAATCATATTCTCCTCAGGGGTTCTATATCTCTCTGATTCAGGGTCTTTTCCTTCTAGGAATTTTTCTATGTCCCCCCTTTCTGCTAGCCTGTCTCCATTTTCCTAAGATCTTGTGTTGAGGGAGGAGCTGGTTCACAGTTGTTTGATACTGAGTTTCCTAGAGGCTTTAATCACTTGATGTAATATCTCCAGCTGGCCAGTAGGGGGTGCTTAATGCTTTGCTCCCTGAGTGGCTATTAGGGAGTGTTGGAGTCTTTTCTCACTGAGTGTAATATCTCCTCCCAGTCAGTAGGTGGTGATAGGGGCTGGAACCCACCGTCCTGCCCTTCCTGTAAATCCCAGACTGTTAATCCTACAGCCACACCTCTAGTTTCTGGTTATTTCTCAGAGGGAAGTGGTTCCCATAGTGCAATGGTTTCCAGGGCAAGTGGTTTCCCAAAGCAAATGCTTCACACAGCAAAGTGCTTCCCATAGCAAAAAGCCCCTGGGTTGATTTTAGATTAGTCAGGCTCTTGCCCCTCCCCCCCAGGTTTGGCACTCTGCACTCACCACACCTGGATCCCCAAAGACAGATCTTGAGGTAAATGTTCTTTTTGTCACTTCTCTTTCTGGGTTTTGTCGATAGGACTTCCATTAAGAGGTTTGTGTCATATTGTTTATGATCTTAGATCAGGAGACCTTAGCACAGGACCTAGCTACTCTCTGCCATCTTGGCTGGAAGTCCTAGATCAATAATTTTAAATTATCTCTCCTGGATGTATTTTTCAGGTTGGTGATTTTTCCTAAAAGGTAATTTAGATTTTCTTCTATTTTTTTAACCTTTGTTTTGTTTGATGAAATCTTGGTGTCTCATAGTCATTAGTTTCCAATTGGGATATCTAATTTTTAGTTAGCTTTTGTGTCTCGTTTTCTTTAATTTTACTTTTCGATGAGTTGTGTTCATTTTGTAAGTTGTTGATTTTATTTTTAATGAGCAACTTTCTTTTTGTTTTTTTTTTGTTTTTTTAATTGATATTATTTTTACCAGATAGATGTTATGAAGATCTTTCAACATTCATCCATATTCATAAGTATATTTTTAAATTACATGATTTCCTTCCATCCTCCCATCCCACTCCCATTCTCCTCAGTAGTAAACAGTCTGTTTACACATTTCTGCTAGAAAATGTTTACAAATTAGTCATTTTCAATATTAGAAATTAGGATTAAGCAAAAGAAAAGCATAAGGGATACATTTTTTAAGTGAATGGAGGTTCATCAGATTCTGAATATTTTGTTTTGCTTTGTTTTGTTTTGTTTTTCTTCCACTGGAAGGGGATAGCATTGTTCATAGCTGGGCTTAATTTCTGAGAGAAGCTTCATCCATCAGGTTTGATCATCTCACAATTTTATTGCTAATAGTGTACATAGTTTTCTTGCTTCTGCTCCCTTCCCTCAGATCCTGTAATTCATTCTATGTTTTCTAGAGTCTAACCATTTATGGTTTCATTTATAACAAGTTTTCCATAATGTTCATGTACTAATAACTTGTTTAACCCTTCCCTAATTGATTGGCATCTCCTCAATTTCCAGTTCTGTGACTCTCCAAATATAGATGCTATGAATATTTTGTGACATGTGGGACCTCTATCATTTCTTATGATTTCTCCTGGATATAGATCTAGAATTGGAATTGCTGGGTCAAAGGGTATGAACAGTTTTATTGTTAGGCATAGTTTCATATTGTTCTCCAGAATGGTTGAATCAGTTTACAACTCTTTCAGCTATATATTAATGTTCCAATCTGGCCATAACCTCTCCAAATTTGATCATTTTCCCTTTTTGATATCTTATCTAATCTGATAGGTATGAAGTAATACCACATGGTTGTTTTAATTTGAATTTCTCCAATCAATAATGATTTGGAGCAGTTTTCTTATGATTATATTGAACTTTAATTTCACCATTTGAAATCTTTATTCCGTTGACCATTCCCATATATCCTTTAACCATTTATCAATTGGGGAATGACTTATAACCTTAAGAAGTTGATGCAATTCTCTGTATATTTTGGAACAAACTCTTTCTCAGAACTGTGAAGATTGTTTCCAGATTTCTGCTTTCCTTCTAATCTAGGCAACGTTGATTTCTTTAGTAAAATATTTTTTAAATTTCATATACTCAAAGTCATTCCTTTGCAATTTATAATGTGCTCTATTTCTGGCTTGATCATATATTTCTGCCCTTTGGATAGATCTGATAGGTTAAATTATCTAGAGTATAACACTTTATGCCTAAATCCTGTAACTATTTTGACCTTATTTTGGTACAGAGTGTGAGATGTGGACCCATGCCTCGTTTTTGCCATACTTTTTTCCAGTTTTCCCCAACAATATTTGTCAAATAGTGTTTTGATCTTAGAAGATATCTTTGGGTTTGTCAAATAGTAGATTACTGTGTTCATTTACTACGGTTTCTATTGAACCAATTCTAATCCACTAAACCATTACTCTATTTCTTAACCATGCAGTTTTGGTGACTGTTGCTTTATAGGATAGTTTTAGATCTGGTAGAACTAGACCACCTTCTTTACATTTTTTTCATCAGTTCTGTCTATATTATTGACCTTCTCTTCTCCATATGAATTTTGTTACTATTTTTTCCTACAACAGGAAAATAAATATTTGATAGTTTGATTGCTTTGACACTCAATAAGTAATTTAACTTGGGTAATGGGTTTCTATTTCTGGTTGGTCACATTTAATTTTTTTTTTAGATTTTTCAAGGCAAATGGGGTTAAGTGGCTTGCCCAAGGCCACACAGCTAGGTAATTATTAAGTGTCTGAGGCCGGATTTGAACCCAGGTACTCCTGACTCCAAAGCCAGTGGTTTATCCACTACGCCACCTAACCACCCCAGTCACATTTAATTTTAGAGGATTTGATTTCTTCAGTCAATTTTTCATAATCTTCCTACATGACTTTTCTCTTCTCTTCTTTGGCTTTTGAGTTCTTTCAAGAGATTTTGCATTTGAGTCCAATTCATAAACTTATTTGAGATTTCACATATGGTCAGTTTGTCACTGCTTTCCTCTTCTTTATCAAAATAGCTACTTTTTAAGTTATCACTTATAATGGTATTGTCTATGCAGAGATTTGTTTCCTCTTTGGTTTCAAAGTGATGACTATGTAAAGGTTTGTTCCCAACCCAGTCCCATCTATTACACCAACATTCTCAGGGTTTGAATGTTGTCTTCTGGCCTGGGATTGGAATAATTACTGCTGACCTGCTGCCACCCAAGCTTGCTGAGCTGGTCCCTTAATTGTGCTTTGGCTAGGAAGCTCCTACTGGTTTTCTTACTCTTCTGTCTATACTGAGCTATTTTTTCCCTTTACCCAGAACAGATATACTTTTACTGAAGTGGCACCATAATATCTTGAGTTGATAACTTGTTTCACTCTTTTTTTTGGATGATATCTGTAGCTATAAGTTCTGTGTAGAGGCTTCATTGAAAGCTTTTTCAAGAAAAAGTCTAATTCCTTCTCAGACCATTACACCATCACCTTGGCTCTACCCTAAAGTGTATTCAAATATTATTTTTAAAGGAAAATTTAATTTAAAAGAGGAATAATGGTGAAAATGCTGAAAAATTGAAAAGACTGAAAATTTATGGGATTTTCAAATCAGTGAACTTCCCACCTCTGTAGAGGAGTGGAGAAAAATAACTTCCTATGTTTTTCCTCTGGGATCATGCTGGTTTTTCATTTCCAAATTTACTTTCAATTGTTTTGTAGTTGGTTTTTTTTTGCATCTATATTGTTGTAGACATTGTATATATTGTTATCTTACATGTGAGGTTTTCATTATTAGTCTGTTCATATATGTTTGTGCATGTTTCTTGATATTAATTATTATACAAGGCAATTTTTACTATATTCATATATCCCAATTTATTTAGTTATTCTCTAGTAGATGCATGGTTTGTTGATTTTCAAGTATGCTATGAGAAAAAAATTAATACAAATATTTTCTCTTAAGTGAGGATTTTATTTTTGGCATTTACATTTTTGAAGTAATATATTTTATACTCAAAGCTTTTGGTTCAGAAATAGGAACATTTAATCACTTAATTTACAAAATATATAATGGCTTTCCATAATTAGTGTACTGATTCTAAGTTCTATCAAAAATTCACTATGTTCTTTCTAAATGATCTGTCTAAAAATATAGCATAGGGGAAAGTACAGACATTGGAGTACAACACTGTAATCTCCTACCATGTTATCAATGAATCATATTCAATGACATTTTTTCTCTAACCATCCAGACAGCACAAAAGAGATATGAGTATAATTTTATTGAATCTACATCTTCTTATATTTTCCACAAGAGCATGCGGTGCTTTATCTAAAGTTTTCCTAAATATCTTTCACAGGACTTATCAAAGTTCAAACTTTGAAGGATTGGAAAAGCTAGAAAAACATATTTCAAAAGACAAAGGACTTTGTATTACACCCAAGAATTTATTTCCCTGCAAAATTAAGTATAATCTGTGAAGGGTGAAAAATGGATGTTGCACAGAATAGAAGCTTCCAAAATTTCCTGATAAAAAGACCAGAACTTAACAGAGAATTCAGTCTCCAAATACAATACTTAAGAGATTTATATAAAGTTAAATGGAAAGGGGAAAAAAACACAAAGCAAAGGTAGTCAAATATATTAAATTGTTTACAAAGTTACAAGGGGAGATAACACTTGTAACTTGTGAGAACTTTATTTCTCTTATCATAGGTAAAGGATTGAATATAGCTGAAGAAATTGAATTTAGAGGATATGGGCATGTTTATTTCTTGAAGAAGATGAAAATGACATTACTGTTTGTGACAATTAGTCCAGGTGAAAAGATGGAGTATTTACTCTAAAAATTATGTGTCTCACATTTCCTTTGACATATTTTAATTCTTTCTTGCTTGTAGAGCATGGCACTTTCCCCAGTGAGGGTATCCAATACTGGGCAGTCCTGAGACCTTAGAGTACTTAGAGACTGAACTTAATTAAATCAGAAGTGACTTTACTAGGTACTAAGGTTTTTACTACCATAGAAGCAGAAATTAGGAATTAACTTAGAAGGGATGAATTTAAAGAGATTGAGGAATGGAGGCCTTCCAGCCAAGATGTTGGAGAAATGCCAGGTATTGTGATAAGCTCTCCTACTTTCCCCTAAGAATTAAAATGAATCTAGCTTCTTTGCAGAATTCAAATCCACGAAATCCAGAAAGAGCAAATGAGAAGAACATTTATCAAAATGGTCTGTCTCAGAAGATTGTGGATGAGCTGGAGGCACAGATCATAGAGCTGAGAACTAATGTAGGGGCAGTGGAGTGAGACTCAGGACTAAGGCTCACAGCAGAAGCTTTGGCTTTATGAGCAGGCAGGAGAGCAGAAAAACAAGTGGGAGAGCTCCAACGCAGTGGTTAGACATCAGTAAGGTCAGCTCTGTTGTCAGGAAAGACCAGGGCCTCATGCCCCATATTTGCTGTGGAGTCCCCATGAATCCAGTTGAGCCCCAGGAGCAAATATGATAACAACCTCCACCCCCCACAGGTTCAGGTGTGGGCAACAGATCTCACTTATTGTTGAGTGAATAATAAGATTAACTAAATGCCTCAAGGGCCCACCCCACATTGTACAAGGATAATTCAGACCTTGCTTCTCCCCCCAGCCCTCAGGCCTAGGGAGTGGGCAACAAATAAAGTTCACAGGCACTCCAGAGAAAGCATCTAGCACCCCCTACTGGGCAGCTCACTTGGAGATACTAAACCCAGTAAGCAAAGCTTCTAGGCTTTTCAAAGCCCAAGGTCTGTGAACAAGCCCCCCCCCCCACACACACACACACACAAGATCCTAGAAAAATGAAGAAAGGCCAAGCTAACTTGAAGCCAAAGATCCTAACTCAGAGAGAGCTAGAAATTCTGAGGAGATTATGAATTGATCTCCAGTCCATAAAGACTTTTTAGAAGATATCAAGAAGGAGTTTAGAATCAAGTGAAAAAAATTGGGAAAAGAAACTCAAGAGAAAGTGAACACCTTGCAACAAGAAAACAAATCCTTAGAAAATACAATTGGACAAATGCAAAAAGAAAATAATTCAAAACTTCATTTGGACAAATGGAAAACTCTCTAAAAAACATAATTGACCAATTGAAATAGTAGTTGAAAAAGGTAAATGAAGAAAATTCTTCTCTAAAGAAAAAGAATGAAATCTGTGGAAACTAATGACTTCATAAGACAACAAGAATCTGTTAAAGAAAATGAAAAAAAATCAAAGAAAATGTAAACTATTTCACTGTCAAAATCACTGACCTCAAGAATAGATCCAAGAGAGCCAATTTAAGAAACATTGGGCTTCTTGAGAACATTAGAGAGGAAAAAAAGCCTGGACCCAATAATACAGGATTTAGTTATAGGAAATTGCTCTGATATCATGAAACCAGAGAGCAAAATAGTTATGGAAAGAATGCATCGATCCTTTCCTGAAAAGGATCCCAAAATGAAAACATCAAGAAATTCCAGAACTATCAGATAAAAGAGAAAATCCTGCAAGCAGCCAGAAAAAACAACAGTATAGATACCAAGGATCCACAGTACAGATTACATAGGACTTGGATGTATCAATATTAAGGGATTGAAGGGCTTGGAATCCAATATTCCAAAGAGTCAGGGAGCTTGGAATGGAGCCACAATTTCACTATCTGGAAAACTGAGACTTTTCTTCCAGGGGAAAAGATAGACATTCAATGAAATAGGGGACTTCCAACTTTTCCTGATGAAAAGACTAGAACTAAATAGAAAATTTGGACATCAAACAGGAAACTTGGGACACATAAAAAGGTAAAAAAAAAGAAAAAAGAAAAAAAACACTAACCAATAAGATTAAACTGGTTATATCCCCACCTGGGGGAAAAATTCTCATAACTCTCAAGAATTGGTACTCTATTAATGAGAATATAGTTAGCCAGATGGGCACACATGGCTTATCTGTGATTCTGATAAAATGATTTTTTAAAAAAAATATCTCCTTAAAAAAGGTGAACAGTAAAGAGAAGGGAGGATAGAGGGGATACAATGGGTTAAATCACATTATGTAAAGAAGTACAAAGGAACTATTGCAATAGAGGGGAAGAATGGAGGAGTTAAGAACTGCCTGAAACTTACTCTCATCAGATTTGGCTTAAAGTTAACATGCATTAATGAAGTTAAGTTAAGAAACTTATCTTACTTTTCAAGAATTAAAAGAGGCAAGGGGGAGCGTGGAGAAAAAAGAGGAACTACCAGAAGGAAGGGAAGGAAGAAGGGAAAGAGGAAAGAAAGAGGAGGGGGTTGGATATAAGGGGGTAGACACACTGAAGCTGATGGTATTCAGAAACAAAATACTGGGGAATGTAGATAAAGTAGAAAAAGTGGAAAATACAAACAGAGGAAAAATGGCATGGAGGGCAATAAAGAGTTAGTAATTATAACTTAGAATTTGAATGGGATGAACTCTCCCACAAAATAAAAATGAATAGCAGAGTTTATTAAAAACAGAATCCCATAACATACTGCTTAGAAGACACTCATTTGAAGTGGGAAGATACATATAGAATTAAGATAAAATGTTGGAGAAAAATATATTTTGCTTCTGATGAAGTAAAAAAAGCAGGGGTAGCAATCCTTATCTCAGTCAAAGCAGCTACAAACAAAGATCTCATTAAAGGAGATAAGGAAGGAAACTATATCCTCCTAAAAGGTACTATAGACAATGAAGCAATTTCAATACAAAATGTGTATGCATCAAGTGGTTTAGCATCCAAATTCTTAGAAGAGAAGTTGAATTAGTGACAGGAAGACATAGACAGAAAAATTCTACTTGTGGGAGAACTCAATCTCCCATGTTCAGATTTAGATAAATCTAACCATAAAAAACAGAATGTTAGAAAACATAGATGTGATAGGCCTTTGGAGGAAATTGATTGGGGATAGAAAGGAATATACTTCTTTTTTTCTGAAGTCCTTTGACACTTATACAAAAATTGTCCACATTCTAGGATATAAAAACCTTATAATTAAGTGCAGAAAGTAATACATCTTTCTCAGATCATAATGCAATAAAAATCACATACACTAATGGGCTATGGAGAGATAGATCTAACACTAATTGGAAACCAAACATTTGAAAGAATGAGTGGATCAAACAACAAATTATAGGAACAATTAATGATTTCATCCTTGATAATGATAATAATGAGACAATATATGAACACTTATAGGATACAGCCAATGTAGTTGTAGGGGGGATATATTATATCTTTAAATGCTTAAATGAATAATGTTAGGAAAGATGAAGTCAACAAAATAATCATGGAACTAACAAAATTGGAGAAAGAATAAATCAAAAACCCCCAATTAAAAGCCAAATTAGAAATTCTAAAAATTAAAGGAAAAATTAATAAAAAAAGAAATAAAACTTTAAATCATAAACAAAACTGATTTGGTTTTACAAAAAAACAATAAAATTGAAAATATTCTGGTTAATTTCAGTAAAAAAAAAAGCAGGAAGCCAAAATATTAGTATAATAAATGAAAAAGTAAAACTCACCACCAATGAGGAAGAAATTAAAGTAATATTTTGGAATTATTTTGCCCAACTGATTTGATAATCCAAGTGAAAAAGATGAATATTTACAAAAATATAAGTTGCTGAGGTATAATGAAGAGGAAATTAAATACCTAAATAACCGTATCTCAGAAAAAGAAATTCCACATGCCATTTTTCTACTCCCTATGAAAAATTCCCCAGGGCCAGATGGATGCACAAGTGAATTCTATGAAACATTTATTTAAGGAACAGTTGGTTCCAATTCTGTATAAACTCTATGTAAAAATAGATGAAGATGTAACTCTGCCTAATTCTATATGGTGCTGATACCTACACCCGAAAGAATCAAAACAGAAAGAAAATTATAGATCTATCTTCCTAATGAAAATCGATGCAAAAATCTTAAATAAAATCTTAGCAAAATGATTACAGAAAGTTATTACTAGGATAATATACCATGATCAAACAAGATTTAACCCATGAATACAGAGTTGGTTCAATATTAAGAAAACTGTTAGTATAATTAACTGTATCAATAACAAACCTTTAAGAAATTGTATGATTGTACAATAGATGATGAAAAGCCTTTGTCAAAATAGAACACCCATTCCTACTAAAAACATTAGAGAACATAGGAATAAATGGATTGTTCTTTAGAATGATTAGCAGTATCTATATCAAACCATCAACAAGCATTGTATGCAATGGGAATAAGCTAGAGGAATTCCCAATAAGATCAGGGTGAAACATGGTTCCCTGTTATCACCACTACTATTCAATATTGTGTTAGAACTGTTAGCTTCAGCAATAAGAAAAGAAAATGAAGTCAGAGGAATTAGAATTGAGAAGGAAGAAACAAAATTCTTACTGTTAGAATGATTAGAAGAATCTATCTGAAAGTATCAATAAGCATTATGTGCAATGGGGATAGGCTCATGGCATTAACAATAAGATCAGAGGTGAAACAAGAATGACCATTATCACCACTATTATTTTGTATTGTATTAGAAATGTTAGTTGCAGCAATAAGAGAAGAAAGAATAACTGAAGGAATTGGAATTGGTAAGGAAGAGATAAAATCCTCACATTCTTTGCAGATGGAATGATGGTATACCTAGAGAAGCCAAAAAAAAAAAAACCCTAAAAAAATACTAGAAATAATTAGCAACTTTAGCAAAGTCACAGGATATAAAGTAAACCCTCATAAATCCTCAACATTTTTATACCTGTCTAGCAAGATACAGTAGAAAGAGCTAGAAAGAGAAATTCCATTTAAAGTAACCTCAGACAAAATAAAATACCTGGGAGTCTACCTGCCAAGGGAGACTCAAGAAGTTTTTGAAAACAATTACAAAACACTGCTCACACAAAGAAAATCATATTTAAATAACTGGACAAATATCAACTGCTCATGGATAGGCCGAGCTAATATAATAAAAATAGCAATTCTACCTAAATTAAACTACTTATTTAATGCCCTACCATTCAAAATTCCCCAAAATCACTTTAATGAGTTAGAAATAATTGTAAGTAAATTCATGGAGAAATAAAAATTTGAGAATTTCCAGAGATTTAATGGAAAAAGTACAAAAAAAAGATGACTTAGCTCCCCTACATCTAAAAATTATATTATAAACTATCAGTCATAAGAACTGTCTGGTATTGGCTAAGAAATAGAGTATTTGATAAGTGGAACAGACGAGGTGCAATAGCAGGAAATTATAATGGTAATCTGCTGTTTGATAAACCCAAAGAGTTCAGTTATTGGGATAAAAACACTCTCTTTGTTAAAACCTCTCAGAGAATTTGGAAGTTTGTATGGAAGAAACTTGGATTAGATGAACACCTCACACCCTACCATGATGAGATCAATGGATACAGGATTTAAACATAAAAAAATTTAAAATCAAACTAGGAGATCAAGGAAAAGTTTACCTGTCATGTCTATGAAAAAGGAAGCAGTTTATAACAAAGGAATAGATGAAGAATGTCATCAAAACAAACTAGACATTTTCAATTACATTAAAGTAAAATCTTTTCTTTTTAAGATTTTGCAAGGCAAAGGGGTTAAGTGGCTTGCCCAAGGCCACACAGCTAGGTAATTATTAAATGTCTGAGTCCAGATTTGAACTCAGGTACTCATAACTCCACCACCTAGCTGCCCCAATTAAAAAGAGTTTGCAAAGACAAAACCACTTTAACCAAGATCAAAAGAAATGTAGTAAATTGGGAAACAATTTTTACAACTAGTGCTTCTGACAAAGGACTCAGTATATGATATGTAAAGGTAATTTGCAGATTAGGGAATCAAAGCAATCCATAGTCATATGAGAAATTGCTCTGAATCATGAGTTATTAGAGAAATGCAAATTAAAGCATCTCTAAGCACCATCTCACACCTCTCAGACTATCTATTATGGCCAGAAAGGATAATGATCAATTTTGGAAGGAATGTAGGAAATCTAGGACACTAATACATCCTTGGTGGAGCTGTGAACAAATCCAACCTTTCTGGAGTGCAATTTGGAATTATGTCAAAAGGGCAACAAAATGTGCATACCCTTTGAACCAGCAATACCATTACTGGGTGTGTACCCTGAAGAGTTTATGAAAAATCGTAAAAACATCATTTGTCCAAAAATATTCCTAACAGCCCTGTTTGTGGTTGCAAAGAATTGGAAATTAAGTTATTGTCTATCAATTGGGGAATGGCTTAATAAACTGTGGTACATGTATGTCACAGAACTCTTGTTCTATTAGAAACCAGGAGGAATGGGAATTCAGGGAAGCCTGACAGAACTTGCATGAACTGATGATGAGTGAGATGAACAGAGCCAGAAGAATATTGTATACCTTAACAGCAATTTGGGGTGAAGGTCAACCTTAATGGACTTCCTCATTCCATCAGTGCAATATCCCAAGCTTCAGAGATTTTACACAACTATTTTCAGAGATACCTTTAAGAACCTATAAATTTTCAGTTCTTCAAACATGTTATGATAGAAGGAGAGGTGTTTACTTATCTCCTGTCCTGTGCTTTGGTCTGTGAGTGACTTCAAGCACTCTTTATTGACATGGATCTGTGAAGAGGATACCTATTTCCTTGTAGCCACAAACTGTGGTATACTACTACTCCTTCCTGTCCTGGGACTGCCATCAAATGCAGATCAGCTTATGGGGAAAGTAATAGAGATCCCATTAATCTGATCAGTTGTTTGACACCCTTATCAATTGGTCACTGAAAGTTCTTAACACATGTGCAGCTATTCATTTAATGAATCCCAGGACCTGCTGCTGGTTTGTTGTGGCTAGTCTGTGCTGGCTTGGCCTGTGCTGGCCTGTACTCCTTTCTCACCCTGGTATAATAGACCTTTTCTGCCAACCTTCTAGGTTTTATGCCACAAAATTGTTTCACTGTTTTTTTTTTTTTGCAAGGCAAACGGGGTTAAGTGGCTTGCCCACACAGCTAGGTAATTATTAAGTGTCTGAGACCAGATTTGAACCCAGGTACTCCTGACTCCAGGGCCGGTGCTTTATCCACTATGCCACGTAGCTGCCCTTGTTTCACTGTTTATTGTGGATTCTGCCTCTCTTGAATTTGTTTAGAGTCATTATTTAAAAGTAAAAACTTGGAGAAGTTTAGGGAAGAGCTCAGATAAGGCTCTACTTTTATTCCAGCATCTTAGCTCCACACCTCCAGTATTCTTTATTGAATATATTGTGATATGAAAACAATGCATTTCTGCTTTTGTGAATTTCATTGTGAGTTTTTTATGCCTTAATTTATGGTCTAATTGTTGCATAATTACCATGTACCACTGAGATGGAATAATCCTTCCCATTTAATTTTCTTCAGAGATCAATATATCTAACTTTGCTAGAATTGTTTTCATCTCCTTAATTTCTTCATTAATGTATAGATTCATCTAGCTCTTAGTGGGAAAAGTTGGAGTCCTCCACTAGTATAACTTCACACACTTTTATTACACACATGCTGTGACATTTAGTTCATATATGTTTAGTAATGATTTTATTTGATATGGTGCCTTTTGGAACAAATGTAGTTTCTCTGCTAATGTCTTTTAATTACATCTATTTTTACTTTTGCTTTGTTTGAGATAGAGATTATTTTCCCTGACTTTTTGAAAAAAAATTTGGTTGAAGCATAATAGTTCCTGCTCAAGTTTCTTAATTTAACTTAATTAATTAACTTAATTTAACTTAATTTTTTCAAGTATACTTTTCTTATAAATAACATATTTTTGGATACTAGTATCTAATACATTAAGCATTCTGCTTACATTTATGGGTAAGTTCATCCTTTTCACATTTGCAGTTATTATTACTATTAGTATTAATTCCAAGGTAGTATGATCTGAACAGAAGTATAATTGATGTTCTGCTCTTTTTTCTGATCCTCTCTTGGGAATGGTCCTTGATTCCTAGCAGTGGCAACCCATATTACTCTTTAGGAATCCTTTCTTCTTTGGTTCTGGAAGAGTTATTACTCTTCATGACCTCTTCTTCTCTTGGCACTGAAAATCCCACTCTTTGTGATTGAAAGTACTCCATTCTGATCTAGAATTGAGACATGAAAATGGTTATAGGCAGGGAGACATCTCCTTTGCCTGTTCCTAATGTTCACAGAGTTCCCCTGTAGTTTTTTCCAACCATTTGCATGACACTTTTACTATCACTAATTGAAGATTTTCTAAAGATACTGTTGTCAACTCCAAGACTTACAGCTAATTTTGTTTCTATGTAGGTTTTAGAACAACCTCCACTCCTATATCATAGACCTCACCTTTGAACCCATCATACTTTCTTGGACTAATAAAAAAAATAACATCTTGATCTATTGTAGACTTTGTAGCTCCAGAATTCAATCTGAGACCTTATTTTAATGTGATTTGTAGAAGAATGTTGGGAGAACATCTGCTTCCTTTTGACTTTCTGCCTTTCCTAAAGTCTCAATAAAGTATAGCATTACTTCCATCCTCTAAAAGAAGTAAAGGATTTTAAACTAGCACAATCTGTTCTTTGCAATCATAACTTCCCTTTCTATATATTTACTAATTATCCTTTTAATGATCATTCTAAAACTTTTTTTTCAGAAATCCCTGATAACTCTCCATTTTTCCATCTGTAGC
Organism: Macrotis lagotis; assembly: GCF_037893015.1. Lineage (NCBI taxonomy): Eukaryota > Metazoa > Chordata > Mammalia > Peramelemorphia > Peramelidae > Macrotis > Macrotis lagotis. The sequence goes on along the minus strand of NC_133658.1, from coordinate 231,820,017 downwards.
TTAGTTTGATTTTGACTACAAAGAAAAATATGCCAGTGATATACCCCAGAATCACTTGAAATGCTATCACCACATAGATTAATTTGCTTTTCATTCCTCAACATCTTCATTGATCCTTGTCTTTGATTTGAAGCCTGGAGGGTGCAGCAGTCTTTCTTTTATAGAGAATGCAGAACTTTAAAAATTTTCCAGTTAACTACATTTTTCCATTAACTTTCCATTAATAGCTCAGTTTAGTTTTGAATTCAAGGAATAGCATAATCTTTGGTGATGCCTTTTGTGTGCTTTTCCCCTATTAGTTTGTAAGCTCTTTGAAGGCATAGAATCTCTCATTTTTATTTGTAATCCCAGCATTTAGCACTGAGCCTGGGACATAAAAGGCATTTATTCAAATGAATTGAAAATTCCTTTAGTCTACAGAATATTATGTTCTCTCCTCTATTTTGAAGACTGAGACAAAATTTGTATTTTTACAGTACTGCAGTGGTCTATCTGTCCTTGATCTTTCAAATGTCACTGACAGTAACTCAGATATCTAATCTGTCATTTTTTAGGACTCAAAGACTTTATTCATTAGAAAAAGATAACTTGAGTCCTTCAAGGGAATTTCTGTGCTCTCTAATCATATTGATACTTTTTATGAGTATCAAGTCTTTGTTTTCATAGTTTTATAATTAATGAAATTATATCCAATTGAAGTTTGAAAGGATGAACATAAAACTCCAATCTACTAGAGAGAATTTTTATTTTTTTATGTAGTTTCTTGTATCAATACTGGTTATTCCAATTAAGCTGAGTTTGTTTGCTTTTCAATATTGTCTCTCTATGTAATCTTTGACTTTGCTTATGATACTCTGCACTTCATTAAATTTTATATTTGTTAAGTTTTGTGGCACAATAGTATCCACTAAATAAATATATAACTAATGAACTATTCCTCTTAATTGATAATTTTTTTTGTAAATTTTTGCTACCAGAAAAGGGAAATAATGCTTCTGTTATTATTTTAATGTATATGGGAAACTTCTCTCTGAATCAGTTTAAATGAATTTGAATTTGTTTGATCTAATCAGAATTAATTTGAAATGCCTTAACAGGTTTGAATTACTTTGAACCAATACAAATAAGTTTCATATGTTTAAACATTTTGGATTTTTTTTTCATGGCTTATGCTTGCTTAATAGTCTGACCATGCTTGAAATTCTCTGAGATAGTTTGAAATACCTTGAAAGGGGGTGAGTGGTTAGGTTGTGCAGTGGATAGAGCATCGACCCTGGAGTCAGGAGTACGTGAGCTCAAATCTGGCCTCAGACACTTAATAATTACCTAGCTGTGTGGCCTTGGGCCACTTAACCCCATTACCTTGCAAAAACTAAAAAAAAAAGAAAGAAAGAAAAGAAATACCTTGAAAGACTTATTTTGAACTGACTTGAATTATTGAGAACTGATTTGCATTACTAGGAACCAATCTGAAGTTGTAAACTTCTCTGATGTAATATGACCAAATTCAAACTAGACTGTCTTTATTTGAAATATTTGGAATTCCTTTGAATTGTATTTTAATTAGTTTAAGATAGTTTTTCATACTTTAAACTTCTTGATCTCATTTTAACCACTCTGACCTGGCATGTTTAAGAATAATTACCTTTATGATATAATTACTACATTGATTGGAAGGCTGAACTAAATGATCTCTAAAGACATTTCCAATTATCAGTCTCTACAAATCTCATTTTTAACCAGTAAGTCTGAGAAGGAGAGGGTTAGGGTTTATGAAAACAGGCATTAGGAAGCAGATATCCTCTGAGAAAAGCTAGTTTTCTATTTAATATGGTGGTAAAGTAAAAAAGGAAAATTGACGAGAAAAGGGAGATTGTCCTCTCCATATAATAGGATATTATGCATTTAGCTTAGAATTGTTATGAAGCTAAGAATTTGGATTTAAAGTCCTTTTTCTGCTTAATTTTTCTTAAAAAGAATTATAATGAATGTTTATGAGCAGTCTCTTAAAAAGTTATGTCTCCTCATTATAAATTTTGATTGATAATATTAACCAACATAAGATAACATCTTTTTAGATTTTTGCAAGGCAATGGGGTTAAGTGGCTTGCCCAAAGCCACACAACTAGGTAATTATTAAGTGTCTGAGGCCAGATTTGAACTCAAGTACTCCTAACTACAGGGCCAGTGATCTATCTGTGCCACCTAGCCACCCCAAGATCACATTCTTAATTAGCCCTAAATTAACTGTTATGATATACTTAATTTGTGTCCCACAAATAATACCAATGCTAATATTAATAAGGATAGTTTTCATTCATATAGTTCTATAGATTCTGTAAAGTATTTTACATGTAATGCCTGATTTTTTATCCCTGGACTATTTAGAAAACCACAGAAAGAATGGTCCCTCAAACAAGCAATTTTATTTCCTAAGGCTGATAAATAAACCTTGTAGAAACAAGCTTACTCTCTTTACAAAGTTGAGAATAGTCATGTCTATTCTTCAAAATGACAAGACTAGCAGAGTTATACTTTACTATCGGAAAGAAAAAAAAAGGCCAGGGGATCTTTTAGTAGTTAATTTGTGTCTGTGTCGGTCTTAGATGAGATTTTCTTTGAAGATATTTCTACTTGAGTCATCTCAAAAATGGTGTCATTTGACTTTCATACTTTCCAGAACAAGCATGGGAATTATTTCTTTAATGTGTCCCAGGGCTTAATAAATGGCAAGGTCATATCTTCAAAAGATTTCTGACAAAGATGAAACATCCCTCAGAGTCCCTTTCCTGAGAGCTGAATCCAATATAAACTTTTTTAAAGCCTTCCAAGTTGATTGATATTGTGGAATCTGTGAAAGATTTTTCCTCCTCATTAATCCAGAAAACATTTACTAAGTGCCTACTGTGTACAAATCTCTATGTTTGATGCTGTAAAAAATACAGCAATAAATAAAAGATATTATTTGCTCTCATGCAGCTCACTGCAGACAACTTTAGGTATAAAATGGTAAATGTTATAAAAGAGATATATAGTCTATGGGATTGATAGAAGGAAAAGATCAAATCTGATTGTCAGGTGGAGATATAGGAATCAGGGAATGGTTGAAGAAAGAAATTACATTGCAGCAAATCTTTGAAGTATAATCATTTTAAGAAGCAGACATGAGAGAATATTTCCAGAATAGCATTCATTCTTTTCTATTTTTATTTGTTATTATTTTATTTTTTTCTAATTACAGGCAAAAATAGTTTTTCAAGATTCTTCTTTTTGTAAGCTTTTGAGTTCCACATGTTCCTTCCACCCTAACTTTCATTTCCCCTCCCCATGACAGCAAACAATATGATATAAATTGTACATGTACAATTATGCTATACATAGAGCCATATTAATCATATTGTGAAAGAAGAATTAGAACTAAAAGGGGAAAAATCCTATGAGAAAGAATGTAAAAAACATAAGTGAAATTTTTAAAAGTCAACATAGTATGCATTGCTCTGCATTCAGACTCCATAGTTTTTTCTCTGGATATGGATGTTAATTTCCATCATGCCTTTTAGAATTTTCTTTGATTATTGAACTGCTGAGAGGATCTGTGTGCATCATAGATGATCATCTCACAATGTTATTAATGTATATAATGATCTCTTGACTCTGCTCACTTTACTCAGCATCAGTTTCTGCGAATTTTTCTAGGTTTAAAGGAAGCTCACTTTCTGTTTATTTCATGCAAAACAATAATACTCCATCACTTTCTTATACCAAAACCTGTTCAACTATCCCCCCAATTAATGAGCATCCCCTAACATTCCAATTCTTTGTCATTAAAAAAAGAATTTCTAAGAATATTTTTGTACACATGGGTCTCTTGGAAATACAGACCAATGTATGGTACAGTTGGATCAGCAATGCACAATTAAATTTCCCTTTGTTCAAAGTTCTAAATTCCACTCAAGAAGAATTTGATCAGTTCATAAATCCACAACAATGTAGTAGGGTTTCACTTTTCCCACATCCTTTCCAATATTACTCATTTTTCTTTTTTTTTTTGCCATTTTGGCCAACCTGATAGGTGAATTAGACTATTTTTATCTGAATATAGAGAACTTTAATTTATTCATCTGAAAATTACCTGATTGTATTCTTTGATCATTTATCAATTGAAGAATGACTTGTATTCTTCTAAATTTGACTCATATCATAATATATTTTAGAAATTTATCAAAATTATAGCTGGGAAATTGCTTTTTCAGCTTTCTTTGTTCCTTCCAATCTTAGTTGCATTGGTTTTGTTTTTGCAAAACCTCTTTAATTTAATGTAATTAAATTATATATTTTGCAATTTTCTAATATTCTCCATCTCTTGTTTGGTCATAAACTCATTCCCTTTTCATAAATATGACTCCTTCCCTCTCCATAAATCCCTTTTCATAAATAAATACACAATTCCTTTTTCTTCTAATTGGATTATAGTATGACACTTTATGTCTAAATCTCATATCCATTTCAATCTTATCTTGATATATGGTATGAGATGTTGGTCCCAAAACTGCTGGGATAATTTGTAAATAGTCAAAATAGTCAATTCTTTACACAAAAGCTAGAGTATTTGGGTTTTGAGAAAGTAGGTTACTATAGGCATTTACTACTGTTTCTTTTATACTTAATTTATTCCACTGATCCACTATTCTATTTCTTAGCCAGAATCAGACAATTTTACTGCCACTTTATAGTATAGTTTTAGATCTGGTATAGTTAAGTCACCTTCCTTTGCCTTTTTTTGCCAGTTCCTTTGATATTCTTGACTTGCTTCAAATGAATTTTATTATTATTTTTCTAACTCTATAAAATAAGTACAAATTTCAAAGTTAATAATTTCAACTACATTCTAGAGAGCTCTTTGGAACTATACCCAAAGGACAACAAAATTGTGCATATTCTTTGATCCAGCAATACCACTACCAGAGATCAGAAAAAAAGGGGAAAAGATCTAGACATGCAAAAATATTTATAGTTGATCTTTTTTTAGTGGCAAAGAATTGGAAAACAAGGGGATGCCCATCAATTGGGGAATGGTTGAACAAGTTATTGTAAATGAATGTAATGGAGTACTATTTTCTGTAAGAAATCAAGCATGAAAACACTTCAGAAAAGCTTCTAAAGACTTTCATGAACTGATGCTATGTGAAAAGTACAGAAATAGGTGAACGTTACACACATTAACCACATAGTGAGATGATCAACTATAATGAACACAACTTTTCTCATCAGTTCAGTGAATTAATGACAATCCTGAGAGACCTGCTATGGATATGTCATACACATCCAGAGGAAAATATAATTATGTTGTCTGAATAGAGATAAAACCATGCTATGTTTACTTCTCAAAATTTCTTATGCTTTTTCTTTCTTTCTAATGCCTCATCTTAGTTCTTATACCTCATTCATACCATGAACAAAATGGAAATATAATAAACATCAATAGACATATACAACCTATCTAAGATTTTTTTGTTGCATGGGGATGGGGGACAGAAAGTAGGGTGGTAAAAAAAGGCAGAGCTCAAAAACTTGCAAAAGGATGAATGTAGAAAACTTTTTGCAAGTAAGTGGAAAGAATAAATTAAAGGAAAAAAGCATTGAAAAAGTAGCATTTATAAATGAAAATGCTTCTACTGAAAACATGACTAGTGAAGAATATATTAGGAATACATCATTTCTCTAGTTTTAGATACCATTATATTACTTAATGTACCCCAAAATGCATTAGTGTCTTTGGATATCATATTATAGTGATTATACCATATTATAGTGACTATACAAATTAAGTGTTAAAGCATTAAAGCCCCAAAATGCAGAATTTAAATTTATCCTTAATAACTTATTAATTTATATGAATAAAATCTATAAGATCTTTTATGGATTCATATTTGCCATAATATATATATGTATATATACATATATATATATATATATATATATATATATATATATATATATATATATATATATTCCCATCTCCAGTTTTGTCTCACATGAAATCTGGATAAGTTTTCCATTTCTTTTTCCTTTTTCTGTGTTACTAATGAGAATGGTAAAAGGCACAGAATCCAGGTCAGAAGTTTGGGTAACTCCATCAGAGACCTGTTCCAAGCTAACCAATTCTATCAATTAAATATATTTTATTGTTTATTAAATCATTTCTAAATCTATCTGAATATCATTATCTATTCAATATATCTCTATCTTTCACAAGAATAACATCATTTTATATTAAAATAGTATATTATTTTTTCCTCTAAAATTTTGTTATATTTTCAGCATTCCTCTGTTTGATCAGGATAGTACCTTTGTCATAAAAGATCATCTGGCATGACCTGATTTAGAAAAAGTACCAGTTTTTTATTATCATTGTTTCCTTTTTTTATAAATTTTTGCTAATCCTTCCATTTAAAATTTTGATGTGACCAAATTCAATGTCTCTTACCTATATTTTTCAGTGGTTCTTCTCTTCTCTTTTCTCTTCTCTTCTCTTCTCTTCTCTTCTCTTCTCTTCTCTTCTCTTCTCTTCTCTTCTCTTCTCTTCTCTTCTGTCTCTCTATCCTCTCCATCCCTGGCTCTCTCTCTCTCTCTCTCTCTCTCTCTCTCTCTCTCTCTCTCTCTCCCCCTTTCAAAATCAGAAAATTGATTTTCTTCCTTACTTTAGAGGCTCTATATTCTTCAAGATCTAGCAAAAATTGCAGACAGTGACTCAGTGATTACATGTGCCAATTCTTTTGGTATTCTAGTTTGCAATTCCTAGAGTTTGGTGATTTGAACTAATACAGGTCAATTTGAACTAATGTGGGTCAATTTAACAATTTCTCTTACATATCAGATCTTTATTCCTCATCTCAGTAATCTTTATATTAGAAAGATTTTTGTCCTGAGAGAGAGAAAGACACACACACACACACACACACACAGAGAGAGAGAGAGAGAGAGAGAGAGAGAGAGAGAGAGAGAACTGCCATTTTCCATCATTAATTATCATTATCCCATCTACCTGGAGGAATATTTATAACATTTTAAGTTATTTTTCTTTCCCAAGGTAGAAAAGAATTTTAAAAGGACCCAAAAGATCCATTTCTCTGGAACCCTAGCTTATAAAGTCATTCTTGATTCTATTCTTACTAGAACAGACATTTGTTTTGTATTCATGCTGGTATCTCCCCTTCTATATGCAATCTTTTAAAATCAAAATTGGTCATTATGTTCTCTAGATATCAATATTAGTCTGTTTATACAGGTATCCCTTATTGAAATTGTCTTTCTTGTGCATTCAAAGTTGCATTTATGATAGTGCTCCAGAACACTAGGCATTAAACTCAACTTTTCATTTAAATTTCTCCTCTCAAAAATATAAGGACTTTTTAAGATGCCCAGCTTACCCCTTCTTCATTATTATGAACAATGAACAAGTCACTTTCACTTCAAAGTAGCTTTCATTTCCATTTAAGCTACTAGTTTGTCTTTTTTTGTGTTAATCAGGTCCAGAGAAACTTATTTTAAAAATTGGTTCTTCTGCCTTTGTAAGGGAGAAATAATTATTAAGAGAAGCTGCCAAATTATTGAATTCTTTGCTTTTGTTTTAGAAGATTGTTAGTGTATATATGGATAGATACACATAGATATAGATTAGATATAGAGATAGATAGAGATAGAGAAAGAGATAGAGATAGAGATAGATATAGAGATAGAGATAGAGATGATAGAGATAGAGATAGAGATAGAGATAGAGATAGAGATAGAGATAGAGATAGAGATAGAGATAGAGATAGAGATAGAGGTAGAGGTAGAGGTAGAGGTAGAGAGAGAGATAGGGATGAGATAGAGATGGAGATGGAGATGGAGATGGAGATGGAGATGGATGGAGATGGAGATGGAGATGGACATAGAGAGATTAGATATATATAGATATATAGATATAGATTAGAGATAGAGAAAGATAGAGACAGAGACAGAGACAGAGACAGAGACAGAGATAGAGAGATGGAGAAGGAGACGGAGATGGATATGGATATAGATGATAGATTAGATAGAGATATAGGTGTACATGTACATGTAGATAGATAGATATAGATATAGATATAGATATAGATATAGATATAGATATAGATATAGATATAGATATAGATATAGATATAGATATAGATATAGATATAGATATAGATATAGATATAGATATAGATATAGATATGGATATGGATATGGATATGGATATAGATATGGATATGGATATGGATATCGATGTGGATATGGATATGGATATAGATATAGATATAGATATAGATATAGATATAGATATAGATATAGATATAGATATAGATATAGATATAGATATAGATATAGATATAGATATGGATATGGATATGGATATGGATATAGATATAGATATAGATATGGATATAGATATAGATATAGATATGGATATAGATATAGATATAGATATAGATATGGATATAGATATAGATATAGATATATAAACTGAAGCCCCCCATGTCTACTATCTCATGCATCCATGACAGATTTATTTTGCTCTGTTTTCTAATTGTTTATGCATCTATATCTTCTTTCTGTCAAGGTATTCTTTAATATATTCTGATAATTTCATTTCTGTTTTTCCCTTTCTTGAGCTTCACCCAGATCTCCATCATGTTTAATGTTTATAATGTTTCCTCCTTCCAAGGCTTGATATGTATACATATATATATATATATATATATATATATATATATATGTATATGTAATATATCATATACATACAGATAGATATCTAATTTCATAATATATAGATATTTCATTCATGTATGTTTATATATATATATTAGTGTATATATACACTAATATTAACAGATTTATTTATTTAAAATGCAACTTTATTTTCCCTTTGTCTATTCTTCACCTTTTGACTAGAGTATGCTTTTCCAGTGTCAGCCCAGTAAATATGGAATTAACTTTATTTCTTACATTATAATTTCTAGCTTACCTTACTTATTACTCACATATTTATTATTTCTGTCTGGACATTTATTTCTCAATTTTTCCTTTTCAGAAATTATTGCTACTTTTTCTTTATAATAGCTACTCTATAATCTTGCTAGCCAGATATGGTTAGATTCTCCATTTCCTTATAGTTTTAAAGCCCTTTTGATGAGATTTGAAACTCCTGAGAAAAACAAATTTTTAAGAAATCTTGTTAGTTGCATTCAGTTAACAAGTCTACCATCCCTTTATTTTAAACCATAACTCAGAAATCAAACTTTATCTTCATATATCAAGTTCTTAATTATTGGGATAGGTACCCAAATAGCTTCCTCTTGTAAGGTCTTTTCTTTATATTTCAGTTAATCAAGGGAACACCAACAACTTCCTGTAGAAGGCAAGATTTTATTTGGAACTTAAAAAATTCATGGAAGGCAATACATAGAAATGAAAATAGAGAAAATATGTCAGACTTAGAAAATACCTTGAACCAAGAGATGAAACATCGTGTTTGTGAAACAGTATAGAAACTAGCATCGTAGGATTGAAGAATATTATTTGGGGAGTAAAATGTGCGAATATTCAAAACATTAGAAAAGAGCTAGATTTTGAAGCACTTTGAATGAGAATTTTGTATTTGATCATGGAGGTGATAGGGAGCCATTATATTTTATTGAGTAAGGAGATATCATGATTTGGTGCCTAAATGTAGAATGAATTAGTGTGAGGAGAGACTTGAGATAGATAAACCAATTAACATGATATTTCAATAATTAATTAAGGTAGAGGATGATAAGGACATGTACCAGTGTCATTGCAGGGTCAGAGAATAGGTTGAAAAGATGAAATTAATAGGCCTTGGTAAAAGACTGGTTATTGGATGGGGCTGAGATAGTGAGGTGTTTAGGATTACTCTTAAGTTTTGAAGCAGAATAACTGGGAGGATAGCATTACCCTTAACTGTAACATGAACATTAGAGGAGAGTAAGGAATTAGGAAAAGAGATAATAAGTTTGAATTTGGACATATTGAATTTAACATGTCTATTAGACATATAGTTCAAGATATCTGAAAATCAATTGGAGGTGTGAGTTTGGAAGTCAAATGGAAGGTTAAATAAGAATAGGTTGAAAACCAGTAGTTGATAATAGCTGTCAGGTTTAACCAGTTTTGGGAGTTTCTTACTCCTGTACTCATATTGGTATTCATGAAAGATAGAGATCATTTCTGTTGTTAATGACTATTCAGTAAATCCAAATCTCAGTATCCCTCATTTCAAACTCAATAATTCCTATTACTCATCTCTTCTTTTTCTGATCCTTGAAGGATGATGTCTCATTTGATCCTTCCTATGGACCTACATCATCATTCTTTGGAGGAAAAGATCCTATGTCCACTTTTGAGACATCTTTTGGTCTTTAAAATTTAAAGATTAGGGCTGGTGAGCACAGTGAAACAAATGAAGAGGAACAGAAAGATAAATTTCATCTTTTAAAGATATTTAATTTAATTTTCAATTAATGAACATTTGTTTTCCCTCTATCATCTCCCCACTCAATGATTTTTTAAAAGAAAAACAAAATGTTTGCAATATTTCCATGTTATCTAAATCAAAAATATATGTCTCCTTTTGCATCTTGAATCTATGATCTATTTGGAAGGAGGTTAGCATATCATTGTCTTTGGAGCTGAGCTGGTATTTTCATAGATCAGAATTTTTAAATTTTCTGAGGCAATTTCTTTATAAATATTTTTATTTTCTATATTATTCTAAATCTACTCACTTCAGTCTAAATCAGTTCATACAAATCTAAGTTTCTTTGAAACTGTCATTTCCTCTGTGTTCCATTGTATTTATGAACCATAATTTATTCAACTGTTCTCCAACAGATAACAGCACTGAGTTTCCACTTCTTTTTCACTGCAAAAAGAATTGCTATAAGTATTTTTGTGTATGTGTTGTTCCTTTTTCTTGTTGATATTTTTAGGTTATAGACCGAGTGGTGATATTTCTTTTTTCAGAGATTATGCTTTTTGGGGATTTTGTAGGCATAGGTTCAGCTTATTTTCCAATTTTAGATCTTCAAGTACTTTATACATTCTATAAATTTCATCCTAGTATACAGATGAAATGTACAGCAATGTATATTAAATATACTTTAAACATATATGTTGATTTTCTTATAGACCACTGTCATATTCTTTATTCACTTGCTATCTTTAGCTTTTATAAGAAATATTTCTGTAATCTTGTTTCATAAATAACCTTAATTTTTCTTGAAGTATGAAAAATAGATGTTTTGTAATCTGCACTCTCCTTTCTTCAACCAGGCAAAAAGATCTACACTTTGAACATAAGTAATATCTATTTGGCCACTACAGAATCATTACACATTCAACGTAAGTTATCACAAAATTATTCTTCTCCTCTATGCTTGCTAAAAATGACAGCCTCAGTCCTTTATCATTCTTGGCCATAGCTATCCAATGATTGCTATGGCAAACTAAAATGATTTTTTAGGTTCATGGTTGTTCTTAATACTTTAAAATACTCCAAATGCTATTGCTTTTCTTCCTATGTTATTCTTTCTTTGAGAAATTTGTTCATTTCTCTAATTTGTACTCCCCTGTATCATTTTTAAATTTTGTACATGTTTATTTATAGAGTGAGAATGAATGAGAAGTAAGTGTAGAGAGAAATTTTATCTTTAATGTTCATCAAAAATAGATTTCAGTGATCATTTTCAATGGGTAGCTTCTAACTCTAAAATTCCCTGAAAGGTGAGATTAAATTTCATGCTGTAAAGGGTTATAAAGTCACTCTTTTGGGATGGTTAAGAAATTCTCTTGAGTTAAATCCCTACCTGTTTTGGGTACTGAGTAATTAATGAACAGTCATCCTTGCCTTAAAGGACCATAAAATTTAACAGGGTTGTACTGGAGGTGGGAGTGGAGATTGTGCTTTGTTCACTTGTTTTTAAGTCAAGGTTTTCTTGGCAGAGATAACTGGAGTGATTTCATTTTCTTTTCCAGTTCATTTTACAGATGAAGAAGATGAGGAAAATGGGGTTCAGTGACATGACCAGAATCACCAGTTACTAAGTGTCTGAAACCAGTTCTAACACTTTATCCACTGCACTACATAGCTGCCTATTGAGGGGAGGGGAATAATATGAATTTTAAAAGAATTTATCAAAATTAATATATGAAAAGACAGGAAAGTGTAACAAATTAAGTGCTAAAATAATTGAGAATGTGAGGGAGACATTTAAACCTGTCCAAAATGTAAACCACTATATTGGAAACTGGCTGTCAAGCTAATTTGTTTTCTGTTAGGATGTCAAAGTATGAGAATTGAAAAATACTCAGAGAATTTAGTCCAAATATACTTGAACAGAAATCACAGTTGAATAACTACTTGACAAATAGATATGCAACTTTTGTCAGAGGAGCTTCCTCCTGAGACAACTCACCTCTACTTTAATTATCTTTACTAGGAAGATTTTTCTTATTGAAATCTGAAATCTATCTCTCTGCTGTCTCTAATAACCTCAGTAGGATTATTAGTCTCTCTTTCAACATGCATTCCCCATAAACAGGAAAAGTTCCTGGAGGACAGCTAAGATTAACCTGAAAATGGAAGAAGTAGGTATGTTATGGCATTTTATATGACTTTTGAACTTGTAATAAATGCACAATCATAAAATAGGCAAATAGCAAATAATAATAATAATAATAATAATAATAATAATAATAATAATAAATACCAACTCAAATTGCTTTCCTCACAAGAAGGTAGGAAACAGGCTATTTGCCTCATTGTGTGGCATAAAGAAATTGAAACTTAAAATGTTCTATTGACTTGCTTAAGATCAGAAAACTTACCCAAGATCACAGAGCTGATTTTGTTTTTTCTAATTTTAATTTTTATATTTATGAATTGTATCACAGTAATTTCTCAAACAAGCAAATAAATAGCTAAGTGCTGATCATTTTGCTGCTTAGACACATATGCTTACATCCCTCCACACATCCATCTATCCATGCATGCATTCATCTATCCATCCATTTCTCTTTTTTGCACTCTCTCTCATGATTTCTCTTTTTCTCTCTAACACACGCACACACAGACATTGAATTTACACTGACAAATGACTTTAAATGCCAAAGAAATTGGCAAATTTTATGCAGGAGAGAATCAAGAACCACTAAAGTTTATTGGTTTATTGAACTGTTATTTTTCTTCTTAATGTTGTTTTTGTTTTTAATCATTTCAATCAGGTCCAATTCTTCAGGAATCCATTTAGGATTTTCTTGGCAAAGATACTGTAATGGTCTTCCATTTATTTCTCCAATTCATTTTACAGATGATAAAACTAAGACAAACAAGGTTAGTGACTTACCTTGGGTCACAAAGCTATTAAGATTCTGAGGTCCTATTTTTACTCAAGATGTATCCTAGAGACTCCAGGCCCATCATTCTATCCATTGTGTCACCTATCCTTTATTGGCTATGGAGAATGGTATTTATTCAGGGGTGGTAAGAGTCATGAGACATGATGATCCACACTCAGGCTCTTGCAATGATTCAAGTTTGAAATGATGAAGGCTTGCATCATATTGGAAACAGGTGTCATTATCAGCAAAGAGAAAACTGCATGTAGAGGGAATGATAAGATAGAAAAGTAAGGACTTAGCAACTGATTGGTTATAGGTTCAGAGCGGGACAGACTGAAAGGATGGGAGGAGTCAAAGATCACATCTACATTGCAATCAGATGACTGAAATGATGAAGGATGTATTCATGGAAGATTGTACAAAGATTGTTCAAGAGAGTAGGCACATCAAAGAGTCATATGATGACCTCACCAGGAAACTCTAACTGCCCTATAGCATTAAAATAACAAATTATTCTTTTCCAACTATAATCTAGCAATACTTTTGGAAGGCAGGTATATTTTTTCCTATGTCTACACTCACCATACATGAGTGCCTTCCATTTACATGCTCCTTACATGAGTCTCTTCATATGTTTCCTCAAGGTATGTCTGCTTTAAATTTGAGGTATCCTTGACCTATGTATAAGGTGGGTCTGACCCAAGGTTCTATACAGGTAAAGGAATGAACTAAGAAAAATAAATGAGAAGAAAATTGGGATTTGGGGAAATGTATATGTATTTGGGTAGCTGCTCTCTTATTGGTGTAGGCCCTGGCATTAGGTGATAATTCAATTCAATTCGATTTATTTAAACAAACATTAAATAACTACTATAATCCCAGGGCAAATGGGTGTTAGAGTGGATAAACCACTGGGCCTGGAGTCAGGAAAACTTAAGTTCAATTCTGACCTAAGACACTTAATGGCTGTGACAAATCACCTAATGAGCTAGCCTCAGTTTCTTTATCTGTATGAGATGCAAAAGGAAAAGGCAAACTATTTCAACATCTTTGCCAAGGAAATCAAATGGGATTACAATGAGCCAGATATGATAGAACAATAACAAAATATATGCTTCTCTTCCTTCAATATGTGTCACCTGTTACATGAGGCATTACCTGTTCTTTCCCAAACATTATTATCCTTTCCCTAATGAAATCATTTTGTATATTTTGTATATTCCTTATATTTATTTATCTATCATTATACATGTTGTTCCTGACCAAGAAAATACAAGCTCCTTCGGAATAGGAAAAACTTTATGTTTCTTTTTGCAGTTCTAGGCAACGTGTTGTAGCAGATATATAGTTGGTTTCAGAACTTAAAATACTTGAGATCATGCTTCTCCTCTACAAACATTCTTAGCAGAATTACCTTGGGCAAGTCATTTAAATCTCAGTGGTCTAGGAAACTCTCAGAATGTGTCAGGGAATAGACAGACCTACAATGGCAGAAAGGATTTCCTTATCCAGAAATTTCCTGTATCAGTGAAGTCACTAATCTAATACCTAACACTATATTTATTTCTAGGGAAGTATTTTCTTAAATTAGTTTACATACAGAGAAAACTGACTATAGAAACTCACGGCCACTTTTGTTCTAACAGTGCAATTTGGAAGGAAGCATGGTAATGAAGTAGACAGAGAATGAATGGAATCAGAGGATTTAAATTCAATTTAAATTCTGATACTGCTTGTGACTTTGAGCAAATTATTTTCCCTTCCAGGGTCACAGTTTCCTTATCTGTAAAATGGGGGGGGGTTGGATTAGATGACCTCTTAGATCTCTAAGATAACAAGATCTAAATTCATAAAAGAACTTGATGTACTATAACTACTGTCTGTTTTTTCCCCTGAGAAATAATGTGAAAGTTGAAATCAAATGTTTCATTTAAAATATTCATTCTGTCCTGGTGCTTGAGGAGAGTCAGCCCTGAAAATTTGGGAACCATCAAATCTCTACTGATCCAGAAGAGACAAAATTGATTTCACCACAAGGTGACTACTGTTATAGAGTTTTAAGATTCCTTATACTGTTTACAGTGAGGTACCTAAGCAGAGTCGAGATTCAAACCTAAATCTTCTGATGCCAAACCAAGAAATCTTTCCATGATGCTAAAGTACTTCCATTGATTTGTTCAACAACTTCTTATGGTATCAGAGTAATTGTAATATTCATGCATTTCTATAACAGATAATACTTGACTTCATCTGAAGTATGCATAGTATGAGAACATTATTCTGAGAATATCATTTTCTCTTTAAATTTCTGGTGTCATTATATCAAAGATGTTTTGGATAGCATCTTTCATACACTTTTCTATTCTATTTCTTTTCTCTGCTGTCATCAGTTTAAGAACCTACCACTTTTATTTTTCTCAAGGTTGAGTATAGTCACTAGAATCATAGTTCCATATTGCCATTTAACATAAATTAAACTTTTTTGACTAGTTATATTGATGATAGTAAGAACAAAGTACAAATATTTTTGCATAAAACTCCAGGGCACTCTCCCCTATACCTCTGTCTCTAGAGAATGGGTTCAAAACATAGTTCAGAGTTTTCTGTGCATTAATCCCACAATATTCATATCCAAGTATATATTAGATGAGTCCTCATTGTAACTTCCACTGGTCTGGGTCTAAAAGGTTAATTTCAGTAGCTTCTTGACTCTTGAAGCTCAGATAACTGCACATCATAGCCAGGACTCTCATCACTGGATTCCTGCTATCCTGAATTTTTGAAATAAATAGGTTAAGGGTGAATGGGTAAATGGGAATGGAATAAGAATTTATCCATTTGATTGTATAGTAGTTTCAGGAAAGATTACCACCTCTGATGTGTCCTTCAATGGATATCTACCTATAACCCAGTTCTCACCTGCGCTTTAAGAAGTATCTGAATATGCCATGGCCACAGCCTGCTTAAAGTGTCTCAGACTAAACCAGATTCATGTTAAATGTCAGACCTCAACCCATCCATGAGTTAAGGGAATGTCTCCACCAAGCATGAGAAAACTTCTTCCAGTGGGATAGAAGGAATGAGCACAATTTCCTCCAATCACCATGAAGGTAGTTCAGGTATATGCTGTGGAACACTTAGAGCTTGATCAAACTTTGAAGATGTCAAATCCTTCCACTGTATCCAGGTCATTGCCAGTCATCCTGATTTTTTATTTTATACTGAACCTCAGTGACTCAGAGAAAGAGTATGAAGCTGACAATTTTGTACAACTCTGTCTAATTTTTTTTAATTTATTTTTTTCTCATTTTGTACAAATTTTTTTTACATTAATAAAATATACTTGTTTACAAGTAAACAAATTACCCCTCCCCCATGAATATAGATAGACTTGCTTGGGCGAAAAAGTAAAGGGGAGAGAAAAAAAAATTAAATTAAAAAAAAATAATAGTAATAATTGTACGTATGGCCAGGTGGCGCAATGGACGGAGCACCAGCCCTGGAGCCACGAGCACCTGAGCCTATATCCAGCCTCGTAAACCCAATAATCACCCAGCCATGTGACATGCAAGCCACCCGATCCCCACTGCCCTGCAAAAACCAAAAAGAAGAAAAAAACAAAACAAAGAAAAAACAACCCAAAATAAAATAAAATAGTAATAATAGTAGGGGTGGCTGGGTGGCAGACAGAGCATTGGCCCTTGAGCCAGGAGCACCTGGGTTCGAATCCGGCCCCAGACACCCAAAGATCACCCTGCTATGTGGCCCCAGGCAGGCCACCCAGCCCCACATGCCCTGCACCCTCCCCCAAATAATAATAACAAAAGATGTGCTTCAGTCTTCCTTCCAACACCATCAAGTCTGTCCTGGGTGGATCACATTCTTTATGATAAGTCCATCACAAAAGTTATTTCCATATTTTTCCAAGGTTGCCATTGCTGATCGAAACTCCCTCCTTTCTTATTTCTCCACTACCATGTACTATATTTTCTCTCTCCTTTCACTCTGACTCTGCTAGGGTAGCTGAGTGGCACAGCAGACAGATCCCTGGTCCTGGGGCCAAGAAGCCCTGAGCCCCCATACCACCCCTTAGGCCCAGAATCCACCTGGCCCTATGGTCCTGGGCAGGCCTTCCAATCCCAGCCCTTGCAAGAAGTAAAAAAGAAAATGTGTTATATCTGACCACTGTCCCCCCATGGTCCATGCTCTCCTCCTTTATTCACATCTGCTCCCCTTCCCCCTGCTCCCCCCTCTTTCTTACTCCAATTGTCTATACCCCATTGAGTATATTTGCTGTTTCCTCTCCTAGCCATCTCTGATGAGAGCAAAGGTTCCCTCATTCCCCCTTGCCTCCCCCCTTCCATATCATCGCAATAGCTCATTGTAATAAAAAAAAAATCTTATGTGAAATATCTTGGACTATTCCCCCTCTTCTTTTTCTTTCTCCCATTCCATTTCCCTTTTTTTCCTATTGACTCCATTTTTACATCGTATTTTATCTTCGAATTCAGCTTTCTCCTGTGCTTCAACTATAAAAGCTCCCTCTACCTGCTCTATTATCTGAGATGGTTCATATGAATATTAACAGTATCATTTTTCTATCCATGCAGTTCATCCTCATTAAGTCCCTCATATTTCCCCCCTCTCCTCCAATCTCCATGCTTCACCTGAGTCCTGTATCTGAAGATCAAACCTTCTGTTCAGCTCTGGCCATTCCAAAAGGAACCTTTGAAATTCCCCTGGTTCATTGAAAGTCCATCTTTTTCCCTGGAAGAGGACATTCAGCCTTGCTGGGTAGTTCATTCTTGGCTGCATTCTAAGCTCTTTTGCCTTCCGGTGTATTGTATTTCAAGCCCTATGGGCTTCCAATGTAGTTGCTGCTAAGTCCTGTGTGATCCTGACTGCAGCTCCACGATATTTGAACTGTGTCCTTCTGGCTGCTTGTAATATTTTCTCTTTGACTTGGGAGTTCTGGAACTTGGCTATAATATTCCTGGGGGTTGGTTTTTTTGGGATCTCTTTCTTGGGGGGATGGGTGGATTCTCTCCATTTCTATTTTGCCCTCTGCTTCTAGAATATCAGGGCAATTTTCCTGTAGTAATTCTTTGAAAATGATGTCAAGGCTCTTTTCCTGATCATGACTTTCAGGTATTCCAATAATTTATCACATTATCTTTCCTAAGTCTGTTTTCCATATCAGTTGTTTTTTTCAATGAGATATTTCACATTTTCTTCTAATTTTTCATTTTTTTGGTTTTGAAGTATTGATTCCTGATTTCTGGTAAATTCATTAATCTCCCTGAATTCTACTCTTTGTCTGAAGGATTTGTTCTCCCCAGAGAGTTTTCTTATCTCTTTTTCCATCTGGCCAATTTAGCTTTTTAAAGCATTCTTCTCCTCAATAACTTTTTGAACTGTTTTATCCATTTGACCTAAGCTGGATTTTAGCATGCTATTTTCTTCAGCATTTTTTTGGATTTCCTTGACTAAGCTGCTGACTTCATTTTCGTGTTTTTCCTGCATCTCTCTCCTTTCTTTTTCCAGTTTTTCTTCCAACTCCCTCATTTGATTTTCAAAGTCTTTTTTGAGCTCTATTGTAGCCTGAGCCCAATTTCTGTTTTTCTTGGAGTCTTTAGATGCAGGAGCTTGTGCTTCCTCATCTTCAGACTGAGTATTGTGATCCTTCTTGGGCTTATTTGCAAAATATTTCTCAATGGGGTTCCTCTTGTTTCTTTGCTTGTTCATTTTCCCAGCCTAAGCCTGTTTTTTAGGGTGCTTCCTGAGCTTTTGGGACACTCCCACAAGGCTCTCAGTGTGTGAGGTTCTGTCCTCCCTCCTAGTCTATGAATCACCATAAGCACCCCCTCTGCCACAGGCCGAGGTGGGGGGGGCCCTGTTGTTTTATGGGGGGCCCTAGACTGCAATTAGGATCTGAATGTGGTCAGAGCCCCAGAGTCCTTTTCCAGGGGCAGAAGACAGAGCTCAGCAGTCTCTCTCTCTCTTCAATCCCCTCCCTCAGCTCAATGGGCTCATGCCCTGGAGGCTCCTGCTTAGGGGCTCCACCTGCTTCTGTTTCCAGGTCTGGGCTGCTGAAAGACCAAGCTGCTGGCTGTGTGCCCTGAGGGCTGGGCTCCATGTTCTTGCTCTGGCAGCGGTCCCCCGCGTTCCCCCACTTTATGGCCGGTGCTCCCCGGGGTGCAGTTCAGGAGACTCCCCTGCTGCTGTGAGCCCTGGCTCCCAGCGCCCTGGGGCTGCCTCCAGGAGGCTGAAATTCTTTCACTCTGGCGGGCCACCCCTCTGGCAGGCTGCCCCTCTGACCCGGGGGAGCTGAGCCTTTCTGCTTTTTTCCAGGTTACCTTGAGTAGGAGAACTGCCTCACTGGGTCCCTTTGTGGGTTCTGTCTCTCAAAAGTTTAGTTAGAGTCCTTAGTTTATGAGTTTTTATCAGAGAGCTCCTAAGACTCGATCCTTTCTTGTCGCCATCTTCAACTCTGTCTAATTTAATTTAGATTCAAGACTTCATCCCATGATGTCAGTTATCTTCTCTGAGAAGGAGGGAAAGACAAAACTATGTCCTAGGAAGTTTACTAAATGCTCTACAAATATTATTTCATTTACAAAACAATTCTGACAGCTTATTCTTTTTTATTATCACCATTTTATATTGGGGGAAAGTGAAATAGTAATTAAATGATTTTCCCAGACTCACAGAGCTAGGAAATGATTGAAGACAGATTTGAAGTCAGGTTTTCTGACTCTTCCAGATCCAGTGCTCTATTCATTTCATTTGAAAAAAATGCCTAACAGGAATTGAGTCAAAGAATACTGGGAGAAGAATGCCCCGAAATATCTCTTTTTGCACCATTGTCTCTCACCAAGGTTATATCATCAAAATTGAAGCTGAAGACTGTGACTTTGAAGAGAGGAAGGCAGAGACTGCCTACCACTTTTTGAATGTCTTTTAAAAATAATGGAAAAGCCTCCCCTTAACCACATAGCAGATTAGAGCCAGCTATTAATGGCCCCCCAAGTTTGAAAATCTTTCCAAGAGAATCATTTCCCTTACACATCATCACTACTATCAGGAAATTAACTCTCCCCCTGTCCACCTGTGGAATTTATATCAGTCAAGGAGGTAACATACTCTGCACATGCACCCATTACCCCCTGTATGGCATATTGCAGAAAGTTCATCTGTAGATACATAGACTATTAAGACCAATAAAGAACCTTAGACACCATTGAAATCAGAGAATTCTAATATAGATTCTATGCTGGTAGGGAAAACAGAGTCTATCTAGTCCAAATTGCCCATTTTATAGATAAGGAAACTGCCAGCTAAGATGATGATATGATTAGGCCATGATTTCATAGTCAATAAACAACAAAGCTTTATTTGAACTTGGGTCTGCTGACTCCAGAGACAGTGTTTATTTCTAACTTCTATATCTCTCAGATGGGGAGTGTGAATTTTACAGAGAGATAAAAGAATTGGCTTAGTGTTCCATACTTGGATGGTCAAAGAAAGAGAATTAGAACCTAAATCTTTTGTCTCTTCCCATTTTTATTCCCATTAGGAATTACATTCATAATTATTGCCTATGAAGTTTAAAGTTGAGAAAAAAGGATTTTTATCTTGAATGAAATTTTGTTCAACTATTTTTAATCTTGTCTGACTCCTCATGACCCACTTTGGGGTTTTCTTGGTGAAGAGACTGAAGTAGTTTGTCATGTACTTCTCTAGTTCATTTTAAAGATGAGAAACTGAGGCAAGCAGAGTTAAGAGCCCAAGGTTATGTAGCTGGTAAGTATCTGATAATTGATTTGAACTCAAGAAGAGGAATCTTCAGGTCTAGCACTGCTCACAGTACATTTTGGCTCTGATACTACATTGAAGAACTTAAGAAGTTAAAGAAGTTTTTGTTTGTTTTGGTGTCACTATTAATGAATTGATGATTGTTATATAAGAGTGATTAGATTCTTTGAATTACAGTCATCTCTGCTGTGAAAATTCACCCAAATCATAGATAACTAATCCCAGGAAACCAAATTAAAAAAAATACTTCATCTGGACTTGAATTTTATTCCCATAGTTCAAAAAGCAAATTGCAACATATGTATAATATGCAACATATGTATAATCATATATATATATATATACATGTATACATTTATATATATATATATATATATATATATGTATATCAGATCCCATGCTTTCTCTGTGTCATAGCTGCTGGAAGAGAACCTATGTGAGGTTCTGAATGAAGGAAACAAAGTTTTATCTCTTCCCAGTCATGGGTTACTCTCCTCAGTAATATTTTCTGTTGCCACCTTGTGAGGATATGAGTTTACCCTGCCCACCCTTCAATAGAGTGGTACTCTGGATAGCAATGCTTCAACATTGAAAAAAAAAATCTTTTTTAAAAGCTTGAATGTTGGGGCGGCTAGGTGGAGCAATAGATAAAGCACCGGCCCTGGAGTCAGGAGTACCTGGGTTCAAATCCAGTCTCAGACACTTAATAATTACCTAGCTGTGTGGCCTTGGGTAAGCCACTTAACCCCATTTGCCTTACAAAAAAACCCTTGAATGTTAATTAAAACTGTGCAGTGTAAGAATAGACAACTGAAAGTAAGAATATATGGAAAACTGGTAGATTCAGGAATTGTTTTCTTGCCTTTGTAAGGTTTATGTTTTGTCACTATTGTCATACTATCTTAATTCTGAGGGTACTCTTTGCACTCCACGAAACACCTAAGAATTATTTGTCTATTCAAGTTAAGTTGATACATTATCTATACTTTGAGGAAGGGAACTTGAGGTCAATCTTCTGTTCCAACAACCTACTTAATAAAAGTTACTTATTGATTTAAGTCAAATTCAACAAGGGTTCCTTGAATATCTGATATGCTGTGTAGAAATCTTTGTTCTAAGAACTGTGAAGAATTCCAATGCTGCAAAAGATCTTAAATATCAATAGGGGTATTTTCTCAAAAGATTCACATTGCAACCGATTCATGTCTTTCAATCTTAGGGAACGGAGATCTGAGCAGGATGTAGGGATAGGAGAGAGAGAAGACATGGAAAAGATTTTGGAAAGATAGAATTTTCAGGACTCGAGGACTGACTAGTTGTATGGCATATGAGGAAGAGCAAAGAGTTAAAGATAAATACAAGAATTCAAGAGTAAATGACTGGGAGGATGCTGTTATCATTAATAGAAAGAGAAACATAGGAAAGAGAGATGAGTTTCCTGTGAATGAAAGTGGCCAGGATGATGCATGTAAAGCATCTATTGTGTATATATATATATATATATATATATATATATATATATATATATATATATATATATATATGGTTAAGATTAGGAAGCAGATAAGATAATTGATAAGATAATAGGATAAGATCAATAAGATTTGATAGCTGAAGGTGTGTAAGTGACTAAGGACATCAAAGGAGAGTATAGAGCTAAAAGAGTAGGGAATAGCAAAGGGGGGGAAGATTTAAAATGATCTTCAACATATCAAATGTAAAGGAGAAAGCTTAAATGAAGACAAAATTTTTAAATGCAGAAATAGATGAGGAAAAGACAGCGAAGGTAAAGGAGGATGAGGACTAACAAAAAAGAGAGTATTGTACTAGACTTTCAAAGTCTTTAAATTCCTCCCAACTCATAACTGTCTCTGAGTTCTTTATAACCTTGATATTTTAAGCTTCCCATTTCTCTAAAACCCTGATTTTGATTCATGGTCTATTTTGACCCTCCTCCAGTCATAAATCCACTGTCATTTGACCAGTCAATCCCTTCATGTAGTCGTTTCTCATTTATTTCATCCCAGCTTAATATCCACATTTTAATGTTTAAAACCCAGTTCATATTATGTTTGTTCCTGCCTGACAGAATCATGTATGAATGTATACAAATTTATACATATTTGGAGAAGAATATATGTATCTGAAATGATTCCCTATTCTTTTTCCCCTCCCCCCCAAAAATAGAACACAACTTGGTTTCCTTAGGTGGAAATAAAGTTTCAGATCATAGAATCAGAAACTTTCCCCCCACCACTGCACAAATAAACTTAACCACTTCTTTTGTTATATTCATGTTTTCTGCCTGCAAAATGGGAGTAAAGATACTAGCTTCCATATATTTTTATTACATAGCAACATTTTGAAGTAAGTCTAGATATTTTGCTGTATTAGTCCATATAAATATGAGATGTTATCAGAGTCAATAATAATAGTCACAAGATAATTGCCATTCTTTGAATTTTCTTTGGATTATAAAATAATATCTTTTCATACCTGGATATATTTCTGAATTCTCAGCATAAATTATACATTTTAATAATTCATTTCCATCATGACACAAAAATCTCCTCTCCTCCCAGGATTTTTTTAAAGTTATGCCATTGACACAATTTGGAAATCATATTCAATTGTCAAGGTAAAATGCTGCTTTCAGGAGAGATATGTCAATCTTATTCAAACCCCACCTAATTAGTAGCTTCTATTGAGAGATATTTAGGAATTGAAGGTTCTCACCAATTTAAAGTCAATTTCTCCAAAGATAACTTTATGAGTTTATTCTTAAAACAACTTGAATCTTATTCCATGTAAATCTAAATATACTAGTTGATAAAACATAAGCTCTTCGTAGGCAGGGAATATGCCACTTTTGGATGTGGTTTTAATATATGTGGCTTATGATTTAATGACTATTTGTTAATTGGCTCAAAAATGGGTTACTGATTCTGGGGCTTGTGGACAGCCTCTCCACAGTACCTACTGGTTTCCCATGGAAGCTAAGTAGATAGAGTATTGAGTCTGGAGTAAAGAAATTCAATTCAATCTCAGATTATTATCAGCTAAGGGACCCTTGCTTAACAAATTCACTTTTTCCTATCTCAGTTTTCCCAACTCTAAAATGGGATTATAATAATCCTTACCTCACAGGCTTGCTGTGAGATGATTCAAATGAGATAACATTATAAAAGTGCTTAGCACAATACCTGGAATAAAGTAGGTGCTTGATAACTTCTCCTTCCTCTGCTTCTTACTCCAGAATAGTTTTAGTGCATGTCATGAAAGACCCAATTTGTGTACTAAGTAATATCCTAAACCAGCCGCTAGGAAGGCAGAGGAAATATAAAGCAAATTTCATGCCTTCAAAGTGAGTCTTTGTAAAAAGACTGGAATTTTGATATCATAGTCTCATTTGTGAAAAGATGGAAGGAAACTCGGGAGAGTTCAATCTTACAATTTAAAATTTTTTGTTGTCTTTCAATTAATTAAAAATCTATCTTCCTTCCCTTCCACTCCTTACTCTTTGTCATTAGGCAGATGACAAAGCTGAGACTCAGGAAATTAAGCAATTTGCCCAAAGTCACACAAATAGTATTTATCTCATGTCATTAATGACCAACATTCTGTCAAGAATTCAGAAAGAAGTTGCTAATAAGCTGCATAGGTTTTTACGAATAACAATGGGCTAACATGAGGAGTGAGGGTCCTGCTGGGGAAATACTTGTGGGGGGGAGAAAGGAGCCCTAGAGTGTAGGATTTACCACCTCCTTGGCCTCCTGCAGAGACAGATGGTGAAACTCCAAAGGAAAGGCGCATATTTCCCCTCTGACTCTTGCTTTTTTTAAAAAAAAATCACTATTTCATGTTATATTTAAATTACTAATTTTATCCTTTCTAAACAGTACACAATCTTTGTGCAGATTTTAACCTCCTATTTCACCCCTTCTCTCACCCCATGCAGTTTTGGAGTAGTCCAATCATACTTTAAGACTAATGAAAACCCAATTGTGGGGCAGACAAAGACTTTCCTATGTGAACATTAATCACATTGATCCAAATCAAAGAAGGGTGAGACAAAACTTAGACACTATTGTCTCCAGGACAAAAGATTCATATGAAAAGTTCTAAATATTTTGAACATCTGTGAGACTGAAATCTCCTTCTTGGTTATTGATGTCTTGTAGAAGCTGCCAGAACTGTCTGTTAAGTATATGAGGAAATGATAGACAGCTAATAAGTTTTACCTGCCTCCACAGAGGATAAGAGACCAGTCACTGAGTTTAATCTAAGTATTGTGGGTGGAAGAGACAGAAGAATTTCCAGATAAGGAGACCTACTCTCTAAAAGGAAAATAATGAGTCAAACAATCAATAAGCATTTATTAAATTCTTATTATTTTCCAGCCACACACACACACACACACACACACACACACACACACACACACACACATATATATATAATTTTCATTTCTAGAGATTTTTAGGTGACTTATCAATCATTTATTCAGCATTAACTATAGGGCTATATGCTATGACTTATTCAGGAAACTAAGAACCTATAAAGGATTAATCCTTACCTTAGGAAGCTTCAAATTTAGTGAAGTTATCCAGGAATATAAAATTCACAATTGGTTTTGCATTAAGTACAATCATCCCTTTTTGATGAATGAATTTAGATTAAGTAAGGAATGTTGGTAAAGTTCTATAAAGACCAGTCACATCAGATGCTGATTCTGCTACCTTAGTTTTATGGCAGGTTATTATCACTTTCTAAACATCTGTTTGTAAGAATATAAAAAATAGAAATACTAAGATGAAAATGAACACTGTCCAATTGTAATGATCCATGTTATATTGACTTTAAACAAAGCCTGAGGATCTGAAGTTCCTCCAATTTATAAGACAAATGGATAAACTATTGGTTAGAACGTTGCATATGCTATCAGATGCAATCTGTATGGCAGTTAATTTTGGTTAATTCACTACTTTTTCCCTTCAATACAATGGAAGTTTCATCAAACAGAAGGAAGAGGGAATATATAACTATAACTATAAATAACTGTGATGTAAAATAAATTTTTAATGCTCTTAACCCTGGCTTGTTCTGGCTTGTCTGATATACGAGAATGAACATGATCTACTTTGGGTCTCCAAGGGAAAAATGAGCTTTGAGTTTTCTGTCACTCAGAGTCAACATGACAGTAAGAGTATATGATCCTGCTACTGAATCTGCCTCAGTTATTCCCCTTTTCTTGTGCTTTTAGATGAAATAATATTTGAGATAGCTTTTACTTTTTGAGCTCTGAAAGATCAGGAGAGTCAGCCATCAGAGTCCAGGAACTAGAATTTGTTGAGTTGTTTCAGTCATGTCTGATTCAGAATACATACTGAGATTTGCCCCAAATTAGAAATAAACTAAGTCCCCATTGACCTGCTTTAGGAGCCTATCAGTAGCTGAGATGTAGATTGAACCATCTACCATCTTTAGTGAATTTGACATTGAACTTGGGAGGAGTGAATGCTACATAGAAACTGCAATAAGTCTGATCTCACTTTGCCTTACAACCAATATGGCAGAGAAAACAATTTGTCAGCTTTATGGGGAATGTACTTGTGATTTGTTTCACTGTGTCTTTACAGTATTCCTCTTTTTAAATTTTATTATTGTTTTTATTTTTTGTTTATTCCTCCATTTGTTCATTTTTCATTCCTTTATATGTTTATTTGTTCATGAATTCATTTATATATCAACTAGCTAGCTATTCTTTCTTTCATTCATAAGTTTATTTGCTTTTCTATCAGTGTTTATTAAGGAATAAGGAGGATTTGTTGATCCTTTGATCCAACCCCACTTTAATTTCTATGCTGTTTCTTAGATGACCCCCAGGTCAAATATTTGAATATGATGTCCAACAACTCTTAATACCCTTTGGCAAACAAAAGATAGGGACTTGAGTTTCCGATTAAGTACAGGCTAAGAGAATTAATTGCATTTTTTCAGCAAATGCATTCCCATTTATGTATGCCCATCAACTCAGCACTGACACCTGTCTATCCACCTGTTTGAACCTCAGGGTCACAGCCTATTTTTGTTCTTTTAAGATGGTCCTCTGAAATGTGATGATTGCAGTGAAATATGAGGAAGTAAATAAGATACACTGGCTTCCCAAGTCAACAGCTGTGACAGAAAATGTATCAAAATATTTTTGGTGTGTGCATGTGAAAAGTCCATCATTTTCTGTAGAGATTTCATATTTTTCTCAATTCAGAAATAGGGAAAACAGTTTGTGGTAGATTTGGAGACAGATGACTTCCTTTAGTAAAGGTGAGAATTAAAGTTTTGAACTCTTCTGACCACTGCGATGCCATGAGCATCACACCCAAGGCTTAACAGGTCAGGATTTGAGATTCAGGTATGGACTCCCTTTTGTGGACTTCAGGTAGTATATGAGGTGAAATCATTTCCAGATAGGAATCATATAAGGAAAATTTCTCTTTTATTTATTTTGAGTCTTGGCTGGGACTTTGGGGCCCATCTAAATATCAGGGGGTTTCCAACCAAAGTCAGTCTCAATCCCTTCCCCTCACTCCTCAGGACCACAGTTATGACTTAGAGACTGATGTTTGTTTATTCTGGTTCTTTGCTTCTGGGCAAAGAACAGACAAATAGGTATGGATACATATACATATATATATATATGTATATTTAAATTGAAGGAGAGAGATAGAATCAGAGGGAGAGACAGAGACAGACACAGAGAGAGATACAGAGATAGAGAGATAGACAGAGACAGAGACAGAGACAGAGACGAGAGTTTTCTTTATATACATAGACAATGGAGGCATTCTTGATCTCTTGGGGTATAACTTTTTCTTACCATATAACCAGGAATATTTCAGTGAGTTTCTTTATAGATGAGTGGTCTTCCTGCTTTGTAGATCTCTTTTGGAGCACAATTAGCTCCAGTCATTATGCAGACTTTATTTTTGTGAATCCTGAACAATCTATAAACACCATGACAGAAAACTGAACTGTTTCCATTTAGACCATCCTAAAAAGATTCTGAAGATCACCTGACAAGATAAGCAGACACTAATGTTCTTTCTCAAGCTAAACTACCAGTCAATGGAAGTACTGCAGAAAGTGCAAATCCATGAACTGAACATGTTGTTTGAATGTCAAGCAGTCAGAAAATTCAGCAAAAAGACTATTTTACAGAGAGCTCACAGAAGGCAAGTGCTCTCACAGAAGTCAGAAGAAATGGTACAAGGGCACTCTCAATATCTTTCTGAAGAAACTTCGAATTAATTATGGGACATGTTGGCATGATAAGTCTGTATCAAAGAAGGTACTGTGTTCTACTAACAAATCAGAATTTCGCTAGAGCATAGGAAAGTGAGATGCACAAATCCAGACATCTCCACCCAAAATCTTCAAATGGATTATGTTTCCAACCTATGATAGAATTTTTTAGTTTGTACTGGTCTGATCAAACATACCTGATCAAAATGTATCTTGACTTCAGTATAGTAATTTCATTCTTGGAATACAAAGACTGAAATAACAGTAGCAACACAAATAATGAATGCTTTAGAAAGAGAAATATGTTGAATTCAGGTCTCGTTTGAGCAAATTAAGTTTGGAATGTATACCATATATCAAGATTATGATGAATGTAAAATTGATTGATGAAGATTTATGCCAAAAGATGAAGAATTAAGTCAAAAAGGCAGAAAAATATTAACAGTCTTCCAGGAAGATGCATGTGGAGAAGTGTGTGCAAAGCTAGTGGGACAGGGAGAGGAATGAATCTACAAATATTCATTGTTTGGAATGGTATATGAATATCAGAACACAAAAATATTATCCAATGTCATTAGAGGTCATTCGAAAGACTTCTCAAGCAGGTCATTTTTCTATCATGTCTTACAATTATCTTAAGAGTTGTGAACTGTAAAAGATCATAGAATTATACAACCTCTACTGAGCTGGTGGGAAAAAAAAATCATTCCAGATAATTCCCTAAGTGCTATGTGTACCCAGATTTAAGGCAGCAATGCAACACAATCATATGCTTGACATACCCAGAGGAGTAATCACAGGACTGATTTTAGTTGCAAAGAGAAAGGTATTTAGGAATTCCAGGCATCACATTCTTGACAGGGGATGAATACTGCCCTTGGGTTCATTAATATCATCTAGTCCTTTATGTTTATACCCAGAAAGGTTGTCATTTCTGCTCATAGAGCAAATAGGCTTTTTCTGCTTTTGGCAGCAATACTGGTAAGGGCCACATGATGGCAATGCTATAAAAGTAGATGACCCTTTGGATACAAAGAGAGTTGTGGAGCTCCCCATAGGGTAAAGCAGAAAACTTGCTGTAGTTAAAATGATCAAGGGGGTATTTCAACAGCATCTATGTTCCCACATTTGATATTGGGATTAAAATGCTTTTAAAAGAAATTCTATCAATGTTTGCCTATTAAAGTTTAGAGAGCTATGTGTTTTTTTCATGTTGAAGATTAATGAGTAGAATCTCTGTCACTTATGGCCTTAGCAAATGCTGAGGTTGTATCCTTATGAACCAATGTATGAGTCTTTGTATCACATGGTGAATTTTCACATAGCTAAATAGTTTTGCTATTATTGTTCTAAATCCATGATATCACTGATAAAGACCATAACTAATTGAGAAAAAAGAACATTCTACTAATATTCATTTGTGACTGTTCTGTGGTTTATGGTCAGAAAGAGTTACCTAGGGCAAAGATTTATAGGATCAAAAAGCCAATACTTGGCTGGCTCAGGACTTGAACCTAGGTCTTCCTAAGCCTGAAGGAAGTTCTTTATCCATTACCAACCAACATTGACAAGCAAAATGGTGCAATAGTTTTTGGAAAAAAAGCTGCTGTTTGGAAGTAAAATGTATCTATATTCAGATAGATGATAGATAGATGGATAGATAGATAGATAGATAGATAGATAGATAGATAGATAGATAGATAATTTATAGAAATAGAAATATATCACAATAGACAGATAGAGATATACTCCTAAATAGGTGAGCCATTAGGCTAGCTGAGAGCATCTTTGTATTATAGAGGGATGCAGATTGGGTTAGGAAATTTATTCAGATCTTAGGTGTCATCTATAAAGTAACAAGATGATTGTAATGATTAAAGATTCAGACTTGAGCTACTAATATATTACCAGTTGGGAGGAAAGGGGGAGATAACCCTGTGATGGAATCATGTGAGGAGGAGAAGGATATGAAGAAATTATCTCTCCCCCATTGTCTGGGAAAGAATCTTTCTTTGAAGAACTTCCAAACTTCCTCTAAGAATCTTGATAGTATCCCTGGTATAGCTGAAGGAAGTGACTAAATTTGAAGCCAAAGACAGGCTGGGCTCATATTCTCAGTTCTACAAAGAGCCCCTAGATAATTATACCATAACCAAATAGAATATACTGAGGATTCCAACAAAAGGACTTTTAGATTCTTTGCTATACTATTCCTACATGTGTATTTTAAGATTGAGCCCATGTCTCCCTGCTCTCCCCCATATTTTATAACTATTGGTGGGAAAATGTTTCACAGACTGTTGGGGGATAATTTTTTCTACTGTTCTTATTATACTACTTTAGGAAATATTTCTGTCTGTAGGCTAACAAAGTTTGACAGGCTAAGTGATTAACCAACACATAATTATGGCAGGGCTCAAGAGTTATATAACATTAAGAAGATAATCCTCAATCTCTTGGGGTTAACCCCAAGAACCATATATTCTTCCTTGACCTAGGTATCTTATTCATCAGTACAATTTCAAGTTAGGATAGTAACTCTAGAAAAAATATGACATTATAAGGTAATGAAAGTGAACTCACATTCATTTGAAAGAAACAAAAAGAGTTTGTAGAATTTGAATCTTTGACAAAGATGAGTTCTTTACAGGTTAAATTACATTGACAAAGTTTTCATCAGTGATAATGGTATTTATTTCTTATGATTTATAGTGTATAAATAGAAACAGAAAGATATGGTTTCAAGAAAGAATTATCAAAATCATTGAAAACTCCACAATGTTCTATTCAAAGTAGTTGAGGCATAATAGAAAGCTGCTTTTAAAATCAGAAATAACACAACTGAAGGGCTCCTTTTGACAAATACTGACTCTTTAACCCACAGTACTAGGTCCAAATAGCTCTTTAACATTATAATTTTTTAAGAAAGTGCCAGTCTACATTAGTAAAGTGAATTGTCCACCAAGGAGTTCCCTATGTAAAAACAAAGCTAGTCCATATCCAAGCTGCATCTGGAGGAGGTGGGGAGGGTGCTTATGCAAAACAGCTGTGTGAGTGAAATATAGTTGAATGTGACCCATAAAATTGCATGCAAAGAAAACATCAAAAAGGGTAGTAGTTGAACCAGAGTGCTAGAGTTGAAAGGGTTAAATTATCCAGTATATTCTCTTTGCTCAGGGAAGGAAAAAAAAACTTGTAATAAGAAGACTAAACACTGAAAGGGATAAATTATTCTTTTCCTCCAAGCCCCACCTAAATTAGCCACAAAGAGAGCAGGAAATAGTCTGTTACTAAGATAAAGTAATATATAGAATAGATATACAATGCACAGTGGTAAATGATCACAATAATCTTAAGGACCAAAGCTTCTGTGACAAGAAATCATTACTTGATCAGAATTTTTAGGAAAACTGGAAAGTAGTTTGATAGAACCTAGGTATAGATCAACATCTCATACTATAAACTAATTAAACAATTCAAATGAGTATGATTTGGACATAAAGTTTGATCTAAGCAAATGAGTTGAGCTAGGAAAATTTCAATAGTTAAATCTCAGAATAAAGAAAGATTTTATGACCAAGTAAGAGAAAGATTGGATCATGGGGAAAAAATGGATGATTTTGATTACATTAAATGAAAAGGATTTTGCAGAAACAAAACCAATGCAGCCAAAAATAAAAGAAAAAGCAGGAAATGGGAAAATAGAATGTATATTTGCTAGAGTCTCTTTTCTCAAATATGTATATATATATATATATATATATATATATATATATATATGTAAAATGTAGTCAAATTTATAAAAATATGAGTCTTTCCCCAATTGATAAGTGATGAAAGGATATGAACAGGCAAATTTCAGAAGAAGACATAAAAATGATCTATAGTCATATAAAAAGCTCTAAGTCACTATTGATTAAAGGACTACAGATGTAAACATCTCTGAAACAGCAACTCACAGATCATATTAGTTAATATGACAGAAAAAAAAAGACAAATGTTGGAGGGGATATGGAAAAATGAGGAAGTTAATGTACTTTAAGTGGAGTTGTGAATTAATCCAACCATTCTGAGGAATGATTTGGAACTCTGCCAAAGGGCTATAAAATTGACATATCCTGTGGCCCAGCAATATTATTGCCAGGTATGCATTCCAATGAAATCCAATGTAATAAAATATTTATAACAACTCTTTTTATGGTGAAAAAAATTGAAAATTGAGGGATTATCCATCAGTTCTGAAATGACTGAAAAAATGTTGATATATAGTAGTGATATATCACTATTATTTGATAAGAAATGATGAACAGGTTGTTTTCAGGAAACCTGGATAGACTTACATACAAAGTGAAGTTATCAGAGCCAAGGGAATACCATACATGACAATAGCAATTTTGAATGATGATCGAATGTGAATGACTTAACTATTTTCATCCAAATGAAATTTTGAGATAATTTAGGACTTATGGTGAAAAAGGCTATCCACCTCCAGAGTAAGAACCAATGAAATATTAATGCCAATAAAAGCATAAATTTTTCACTTTACTTTCCTTGATATTTTGAGGAAGATGGTTAATATAGAAATATACCTACATAATTTCATATGTATAATTCATATCTTATTTCTTACCTTAACAATAGGTAGGATGGAGAGAGAAAATTTGGAACTAATTTTAAAAATATATAATGAATTTAAAATAAAAATCAAGTATATAAGAATAGTGAAAATATAATGTTAGTTCAAACTAAATATATAATTTAAAAAACAACAACAAAGCAATAAAACACTAGGTATTTTTGCCCAGTATTTTAGTCACATAGATATGCTCCTAGAGTCACGGAATGAAACTTCAAGTTGCTTTGCCTATCTATATGATATGGTGTGGTGGAATTAAGAAAATTTAGTATGTTAAAAATTTTGATTTAATAAATTGTCTTTTTTCCTTAAAGAATACAATGGGAGGTTATTGAAGAATTCCAAATTTGAAAGAGATGTGAAATTGTCCATAGTGAGTTTATATCAATTTTATAGAGTCAAGGAGTGGCTAGGTGTCACAGTAGATAGAGCACTGGCCCTAGAGTCAGGAGTACCTGAGTTCAAATTCGACCTCAGACACTTAATAATTACCTAGCTGTGTGGCCTTGGGCAAGCCACTTAACCCTACTGCCTTGCAAAAATAAATAAAATGAAATAAAATAAAATAGAGGATTGACATAGAATTTATTTTTTTTAAATTTATAGAGTCACAGAGTCTTTTATTTGAAAAGAATATTTGATACTGTGGAGTTCAATTCATATATAAACAGGAATTTCCCTTTATTATCCTCTCTGACAAGTGATCCATTAGACAATGAGGGAAGATGTCCAGTAAAGAAGGGAATCATTGCCATAAAATTGCATAGTTAACTGATTTGAATTTAAATTTACCTCTCTTCAATTCACTACTGGACTAAATTCTATTTAAGAGTTAAAACTGAAGAAATTTATCCCTACAAATAGCTAAGGACAATTATCATATTTTCCCTCCCCTTCCCAAGTCTTCTCTTTTTTTGTTCTCTTACTTTGAACAGGCTCAATAGTTTATATTCTTTTAAAAATGTGATATGTATGTTGGGGGGTGGCAGCTAGATGGTATAGTGGATAGAGTCCCGGCCCTGGGGTTAGGAGGACCTGAGTTCAGATATGGACTCAGACACTTAATAATTACCTAGCTGTGCAACCTTGAGCAAGTCACTTGACCCCACTTCCTTAAATAAATAAAAAAAAATTAATATGATATGTAAATAGTCAGATTCCTTTGTTTTCAGGGAATTGTATTATTCACATACTAGAAATGAAATCGTTTTGTGACAGTACATATATATATATATATATATATATATATATATATGTCTACACTCACATAAATACTCAAATGCACACTGCATACACACTCACACACACAGACACACAAATATATATGGTATAACAGAACAATCATCTCACACATTGTGGACAATAGACTTTTCCATATGAAACTTAAGATGGCATTTGATTTCTTGCCAATCATGTCATTCTATCATTTCATATTGAACATCTTTCAGACATGGATACTTGTCTAGATATCCTGTTTCCCCTTCTCCCCAACACTGCTTTACTGTTCTTTTGCAGACAATTTTTTGAACCCAGGTGAAGGTCTTTATATGAGCATAATAAAATTTTACTCTATTTGACAGATTCTAATATATAAAAATATTTATGAATAGAGTTCTTGTCATGGAATGGGTTAGTTATTACAGCTAACTTTTATTGCATGAAAATTTGATGAATGGTATTTTGATAAATTTTATAAATTGAAAAATTTTTTACAAACTCATGCTGTCATAGAAGTTATTGTCAAAAATTTGAATGGAATAGTGCCAAGTGCAAATTCATTAGATTCTAATCCAATAAACATTTATTAAATGATTACTATATGATAAGCACTGTATTAGGGCTTGAAGACAGAAGAAATCATAAAAAATGGGAAAAGTCCCACATGTTCCAAAATATTCATAGCAGCTCTTATTATAGTGGCAGAGAATTGAAAATTGAAGGAATGCCCATAAACTGGGGAATGGTTGAACAAGTCATGGTATATGAAAATTAAGGAAGACTATTGTTGTATAAGAAATAATATATGGTCAGACTCTTAAGAAGCATGGAGCAAAACTAAGAGAACATTCTACACACTAACAACCTTCTTAGTTGATTGACTTTGATGTATGCAGCACCTCTCAGCAGTTCAGAGAGCTAGGACAACCTATGGATAATGTTATTCCTATCCAGATGAAGAAAAACAAAACAAAACAAAACAAAAAATCCTTCTGAATATCATGACACTACATTCACTTTTTTAAAAAATTCTCTTATATGCTTCTTTACCTTAATCCTAATTCATTATACTGAAAATGACTAATCTGTAAACATTTTAACACAAATGGGTATGTACAATATTAACCTGACTGATCATGGCCAATGGGAGGGGGGATGGTAAGGGAGGGTGGAAGGAAATTTTGCTAACTTAAAATTATAAGTATGCATATGGATGAATGTTGAAAAGCTTCCATAGCATGAATTTGGAAAAATAAAATATCAATTAAAAAAAAAGAAAGGTCCTGTCCTCAAAAAACCTGCTATCTAATGGGAAGAGACAACACAAAGAAGAGAAAATTCAAGAAATAAAGAGTTGGGAGAGAAAGCAGGGTGTAGGCAGATTAGGAAATGCAGAGTGAAGTGCTCCCAAATAGTTCACTTTCTACCTTCTATAAAAGAAGACAATGGAAGGAGTTTGGTGTTATATTCTCCAGTCCTACAAACAGAGGGGAAAACAAGTTCAAGGAATCAGGGTCAATCAAAGTTTGGTTTAAAAGCATGATGAAACATGGTGAAGTGATTAGAGGTAATGGACTTAACTTGAAAGGGGTTTCTTCTTCTGTGGAGTTGAAACCTCCCTTGATCCTGACATTTATCAATTAATGACTGTCTACTCATTGAGTCAGGTCATCTAACCAGTTCAGAATCTAACTAACTGCCTTATCATACAGTTTGCATATTTGTACCAAATGCTAAAAGCCATCATTTGTGATTTTTTTTCACTCACCTAAGTAGTAGAGGACACAAAATGGTATCTTCTCCCCTCCTCACCCTTTTCAGATGATCCTGTATAAGTTTACAGGTTGTAGGAGGGGACCAGATAGAGAGTGTCTACCTAATTGTGAAACATAAATATCTGAAACTACTGAACTTGGGCAGCCATAGAACAAAGAGTAAGATTTGAAAGTACCAGTGCCCATTCTTTGCACATTTTCTAATAGGAAAAATACTAAATATTAAGTTTTGACTATCTAAAGAAAGGAAGATTCCTAACTAGAAAGTCAGTTCTAGTTCTATGCATAATAATCATTGAAAAGTAAATTCTTTGCTCTCATTTTGTCTTAAATATTAAAACTTCTATTTAAACACTCATAATAGAGACTTACAAACAGGGTCCCAGAATCAACTTTCAGTGGTGGAATATGACTTTCCTGTCCCTACTTTGCACCTGATATATATTTGACAGTAGTATCTATTTGACATAATCCCTTGCAGGGAGTAGCACTTAATAAATATTTGCTGAACTGAATTAAGTTTTCTGTGTTTGAAAAGGCACTCTAAGTTATTAGGTTGCTAAACTAAATTGTTCTGTTTTACAGTCTCATTCATCATGTTTAATTTAATTTGAGTCTAAGGATGGCTAATTGGGTATGTGTGTGCAAGCCTTGTGCAGAAATACCCCTAAGGTAAATTAAACCTAATCAATGGTTGGGCAAAAGGGACACTTAGGGAATTAACATTTCAATTAATACTCATAGTGAATACAGTCATGTAAAAGAAGTTATTCATTATATTTTGTACTTTCTGGGGGAGGGGGAAATATTTTTGTTTCCATCAATGCTCTATAATAAAGTTCATTTCAAAAATAAAAAACTGTCTTAATGAAAATGGAAATGGAGTTTCCAGGATCTCCTCTGTGAAACTGAATGAAGACGACTTCTCTCCTAAAATCTTTCCTCTTCATATTTCCTTTCTGGGCTCAGGGTCACATTTCCCTATGATTTATAGGCAAGGACTACTTCAATACATTACCCATTAAGAGTTGATACCCTAGAGACATGTATGGAAATGCTTTCCCCTCTATCCCCACCAGTCACTAACTACTGACAGACTCAGAAAAAAGAAAAAGATTTCCCAGTGAAGAGTGTTATCAATCACTACAATGAGTTATACCCTAGTGAAAGTTTTAAGTCAACGTGACAATGTAAGCAGATCTGTTGGTGCCCCAAGCTTATATCTGCCAGGTTGCTATAGAATCAGATATGATTGGATGGCACAGCCAAAGCAGTTTACCAGTGTTGAGTTAGTTTAGTGTAGCTGAATCAGACCCTGGCTTCCACTTCTGATTTTTCCAATCTCAGGGTTATATTCTATTTTTCATTCTACTCATATATACAATTTGTTGTCAAAATTTGTCATTTTAAAACTTCATAACATTTCTCATGTATGTTCTCTTCTCCTTATTGAAAGCCATAATGCTAGTGTTGACACTCTTCACCTCTTGTCTACACTATTGAAATGATCATCTAATTGGAATCCCTGACATGTCTATAACTGTTCCACTCTCTTCTTCTTCAATCATTTTAGTCATGTCCAATGGGGTCTTTGTGACTCCATTTGGTGTTTTCTTGGCTAAGGTACTGGAGTTTGCTATTTTCTTCTCCCTATCATTTTCCAGATGAGAAAACAGAGACAAACATTGTTAAGTGACTCACTCAGAGTTACAGAGCTAGTAAGAGTTTGAGGTCAGATTTGAACTAAGGAATAGGAATCTTCCTGACTTTAGGAGTGGCATTCTATTCACTGGGTTAACTAACTGACCGACTCCCACCTATATTTTTCTCTTGTATGCCAAAGTGATTTTCCTATGGTGTAGATGTGATAGCTTCCTCCTGCTAAAAAAGTATCTAGTGACAACTTATTACAGGATTAAAAAAAAAACCTCTTTGTCATTTAAAGATTTTCATACCATGACCCTTTCTACCTGTTCAGTCTTTATACTTTATTCCCCTCCACACACTCTCTAATACAATTTCACTAGCTGATATTTCTTCTCACAACACTCCATCTTCTGATTCTTTTTACCAATTGTCTTTCATGGTCTTGCTTTCCTGGTTTACTTCAAGTTTTAATTGAAATCTCACTTTATGGGAACCCTTATCCTATCTCCAATCCTTTAAATCCCTTCCCTCTTACCTTCTATTTGTGCTTTCTTTATGTGTATTTTTGCATGCATGAATACATATACCCATTATATTGACATGCCCTATTTGTATACATATGCATGTATGCACACACACATATAGATATTCATATATATGCATGTGTACATAATCCACATATATTTATGTATACATCTTATCATCTTGAATATACATAGTTATTTAAATACTTATTTCTATTTACATATTTATAGTCTTTCCCATTAAAATATGAACTCTTTGATAAAAGTGACTTCATTTCCATCTCTCATTTTGTAATAGTAGCTGGACAGCAGGCAAAGGGATAATTGGATACAAATGGAAGTAGTCCAAAAGTCCCTGATGACTAGCAGAGAGGGGAGTACACAAGACACTCCCAATTCCTCAGGGAATTCTAGAATTGGTTCTATTTGCTGATACCATCACCTGATGCCAAGCTGATCAGGTCCTCATCACTTAAAACCTGAACTATTTCAAGGGCTTCATTGCTCTTACCATCTCTACCTAAACCATCAGATTGATGTTTCTGAAAATACTTTCCTACACAATAAAGTCATAATAAAGACTTCCTCCTCAATAAAGACTAGATGGAACAATGTAAAGAATGCCTAGCCTAGAAATCAGAAAGATTAATCTTCCTGAGTTCAAATCTGACCTCAGACAGTTACTAGCTCTGTGAACTGGGCAAGTCATTTCACCCTATTTGCCTCATTTTTCTCACCTGTAA
Source organism: Macrotis lagotis (assembly GCF_037893015.1). Classification (NCBI taxonomy): domain Eukaryota; kingdom Metazoa; phylum Chordata; class Mammalia; order Peramelemorphia; family Peramelidae; genus Macrotis; species Macrotis lagotis. The sequence continues at coordinate 231,780,935 of NC_133658.1, read as the reverse complement.
AATAAGCAGGAAATTAATCATGAAGCATACTATTGCCTCCAGAGAAAAAAATGATATTGAGTTAAAACAGACTGAATTATACTATTTTTCATTTCCTTTCACCTTTTTTTCTTTTATTTGAGTCTTCTTGATATGGAAATGTTTTACATAATTGCACATGTGTAACCTTTATCTGATTAGGGCAACTAAGTACTCAGAGCACTGGCCTTGAAGTCAGGAAGACAGGAATTCAAGTTCATCTTCAGTCACTTGACTCTTACTAGTTTTGTGGCCTTGGGCAAGTCACTTAACCCTGACTGCCTAACATCCAGGACCATCTCCAGTCATCCTGATTCATATCTGCCCACTGGATCCAGATGGCTTTGGAGGAGAATGTAAAACTGATGACTTACCACAATCCCCTTCACTCAAATCCACTTCATCTGCTTGTCATAGCATCACCTTACTGATGTCATGATCTTTGAATATGAAGACACATTTTACATTACTGACTGGCTCAATGGCAGGTGGGGGGAGGGAAGAGGGGCAAAATGTGGAACTCAAAGAATTAAATCAAAATATTAAAAAATATAAATGAACTAAAGAAGAAAATGGCAATCCATTCCATTATCTTTGGCAAGAAAATCCCAAATGAGTTCATGAAGAATCAGAAATGACTGAATAACATCAACAACCTCCAGAACTCTGAGGGGGAAATGTTGTTGACCTTACTCTCAATCCTCAGTGATTATTATAGTGCCTAGAACATAATAAATGCTTTTTGATTAACTAACTGATTGATTACCATTGGCTTATACTGTGACTTTTTCTAAATTATTCAACCTTGTTAAGCCTGAATTTCCCCATTGAAAATATGAGAAATATAAAATTGTCCATACCTCTTTCATACTGCTGTTATGGGGATCAAATTATGATCATGAATATAAAAGTTCTATACAAAGGGTAAAGAGCCATAGTGATGGGAATAAATTTTATTATTTTTGTGACATCAGAAATAATGCTACCCTGCTATTCTTTGAATCTGGAATTTCATCAGAACAGGACAAATATCTGTGGACCAGTATATGTTTTCCTCCTGTAAATATTCATGATTTTTAAATATTAACAGCTAGTGCTATTTTCAAAATAGTTCTACATTTGGAATCTTAATTATTTTGTTGCCTGTTTATTAAACAAATAACTTTTTAAAAAATCTTCAATTGTATTTAAATTGGTTTTAAGTACTATTTCATTATCAGCTTAAAGTTATAACTTTACATAACAATAAAACTAACAATAAGTGACCAAACAAATATGAGGAATCTCCAAGAATTCTGTCTTCACACAAGCTGATAAATCTATGAAAGGTAAAAATTATCATGAAATAACTGACAGTGAACGTACTACTTCAACATTTGTCCCATCTTAGTGATTGTGTATTGTCCAATGAACTCCAAGGAGACTTTCTTTCATTTTTAAGGAATGAATTTTCAAGACACCACAATTTTGAGATTTTTGAAAAAAATTTTAGCTATTTTAAGATTTAAAGAGTCTTAGTCTTTAGTCTTGCAATACAGTCTTTCTTCAACTTCATTCCTAGCATTTTACTTTATCTTTGGGAAGCTCCAGGGGTGAAGAACTAACAAATCCCCAAAGCAACTGTACTTGATTCAGTTATTTATAAATTTTAAATGTCTTTTATGAACAATGAATGATTCTAAGCATTGGAGCCATAATGACAAAGCAAAGCAAAAAGTCCCTACCCTAATGAAGTTTCCACTCTATTGAGCAACTGATTCTATTACTGATGAGTTTCATTTGCTCCTAAATTCTTTCTTTTATGCTAAGCATATAAAGGAAGTCCTGAGATGCCCTTCTTTGTACCAGATCCTCTCTTTCTGATATTATCCAAAGAAAAGTTGATTTTTTTCAAACTGATCCATTTTCTTATAATGTTATGATCTAGGGTACATACATGAAGCAAAAATGAAATCATTTGGTATGCATTCATTGAATATCAAATATTTCACACAGAAAATGCTAGGACTTGTAGAAGTTACACAGATTTTTCTGAAGAAGAGAAGAAAAAAGAGAGCATTATGATCTTTCTTTTTTTCTTTCTTTCTTTCTTTCTTTCTTTCTTTCTTTCTTTCTTTCTTTCTTTCTTTCTGTTGGTTTTTGCAAGGCAGTGAGGGTTAAATAACTTGTCCTAAGTCATACAGTTAAGTAAGTATTAAGTGTCTGAACCCATATTTGAACTCAGATCCTCCTGACTCCAAGACTAGTGCTCTTTCCACTTAGCTGCACCCAAGAGCATTAAGATTTCTAAGAGATGTTGGTGACCAGATAGCACAAGTAATTGGAGACTTTTCATTCAAGGACAAGAGCTCTAAAATAGGCAGCTGCAGGATCAACTGAATCTGAGATTCTATTTCTTTATGATTGTTAGAACTGCAGTTGGGGTTGGGCACTATGGGAAGGCTCAGGAGTAAAACCTGATCCCAAATAGAATGTTTTGAGAAGAGCCAATCTATGCCATGACACGCTTTCAGCAATGTGACTTGGCTATTGACACTTTTTCTATTGGTATGATATTTGTTTGTTTTTTGCAATGGACAAGATGGAACTCTATTGACAAAAGAGAATAAGAAATAATACTATCAAAGCTAGAGTAAATAAGTATTTAATTAATAAAGTTGCTGTGCTACTAGACAGTATTTCTTTCTCTTATCTATTGTGAATAAATATTCCAAGTTTAAAATATTTCGGTTGTCTTTTTGACTTATAAAAATAATAAGAATATCTTAGGGAAGAGCTTGCAATGAGTCAAATTCTAATGTTTCCAAAGGAAAATAGATGGATAAATATATATATATATATATATATATATATATATATATATATATATATATACAGTTATAAAACTTCTACTTCTAAATTTGTAAGATTCTCCACCACATATCCATATAATTTCCAGGGGAAAGTGGTTTTATCTTAAAGATCACATGTGACAAAGTCATTTAACTTAATGTTCTTCAATTCTGGAGGTTCTATTTTATCTTTTATAGGGTATTCAAGAATTTCCTTTTAAGCATAGTGAATCTATATATTTAGTTTTTGGATTACAATAGAAATGCTAATACCAGTTCATTCAGAATGACATTTAGAATCAAAAAATCAGTATCCTCTTGTTCTTTCAAAGTTGGGAAATCTTCAGTCAAATTGAGAAAGAGGGACCAAGACTGATGCTAATACTCCTTTCCTTGATAGTGGTTCTTCCTCATGGATGTGTTTAAAAGTCACATGTTCCAATTCAAGAATCCTCTTTTCTCTATGTACCTGATAATTTATAGATAAACCCTACAGGCATGACCAAGTTTCTCAATTTAATGGAACAGGCACTGTATGATGTCTAGTTACTTTGGATTCTAAAGACTTACCAAAATTTCTCTAAGGCATTTTTATTGATTAAATGAGCCCTATCTTCATTTAGTTAAAGTTTCAGAGCTAAAATGGATTGAGCTGGTTTCAACCTCACCCTTAATCAAGGCTAGGCCTAGGGACAGGGAATGATGTCAGAAGAATTTTTTCCTGATTAAATTTTTCTCTTTTAAATTATCAAGCTTCTCCACCTCCCCTCCAAACCATCCTCCCTAAACTGTGAAAAAGAAATGAAAATCAAAGCTCTCTTAATAAATAAGCATAGTCAAGCAAAACAAATCTTCATATTCATCATACCCAAAATGTATATCTCATTCTCTATATTAGTCTATCTCTTCATTTTTTTCCCTTTGGTATTGTGACTGGTCATTGCCTTAATAAACATTATTAACATTTTCTAAACTGTTTTTGACTAGACAAATTTCAATATATTGGTATTATAGGATATTATCATGACATAGAAATTGTGAAGATTATTTCTGAGAAAGTTGATAAAATTTGTTTTAACTGATAAGAGAAGTGAATAGAACAAGGAGAACCATTTGTACAACAGTATCAACACTATAATAAAGAACAGTTTTATAAATTGGTCAATTCAATGACCAATTGCAATTTCAGAGGACTGATGAAACTACTTTACTACTTCCAGAATAATGATATCATTGGGCAAAAGGGTATATATACAGTTTAGTAAATTTTTTGGTATATAACTGCATTCTGATGAGTGCAAGTAATTAACCTGATGAAAAGGTAACACTATTTGAATTTGCACCACAAATTTCCTTAGGTCTGAAACAATCACCTTAATTTGCATAATTATAAATTCAAACAGAGAAAATTTGAATGCATGAGATCACTTCAAAGGATTGAATTAATCAGGATCTAGCAGCATTACAAACTGCTTTTCAGATTGGTTGGATCAATTCAGAGCTCCACCAGCATTGCCTAAAGGCGCCATCAGAAATATTTTCTTGAGAACAAACTGCTGGCAAAGAATTTCCTTCAGTTTCTGAATGTCAAAGGGAGATGCTTTTTGTTCCTTTTTATTCTTGCATTTTATATATTGTTTCAATTATTAAAATAATTTTAATTGGATTTTTAGTTCACAAGTATCTATTGGATTTTAAATAAACAAGATCTTTGAAACTTCTGGAGTGAGCAAACTTAAGTTCACAATATATGAAAGATTACTGATAATGTCAAGGGCATATTTCCATATGCCCAGAGAGGGAAGATTTGGATCTTATCCATAATGTCCTTTAGTTATTATAATGTGAAAGTGGTCAGGCAGGGATGTAGAGCAATGTAGGCAATTCTTGGGGCATGTCAGGGAATGTGTGCCTTTTGACTTTGAGTGAACAGTGAAAGTATAACATTCAATAGCATCACATATTAAATGCTTATAGGTGATACATAATCAATTTTGTAGCAATGAGGAAGAACAAGACTCTTATGGGAAATCTGAAACTTCCTCTTTCAAGTAGGAGGTTTTCTGATTTATACTATGCTTGTAGGGAGTTCTACAGAAAGAAATGACCATAGAAACAGAGTAAAGGATATCTAATGTATAAGAAAAATTGGTGATAGGTTTGTCCATGAGGAAAACAAGTAGTAACTGATAGAAAACTTCTAAATTAATTTGAACGTCTAAGGGTCTCAGTCGCCCAACACATTTGTTGGACATCCAAGATTATTGGAATTGAAAAATGGTTTTATTGCATATGGTGATTCAAAGGTCATTAGTGACCCTTGAAAAAGGAGTTTCCATAGAATAATGGAAATTGGCATGTTAGGAATTGAAGAGGGAATGAGTAATGAATAAGTGGAGGCATCAAATGCATAGACCTTTTTTTTTCCAAATAGTCTAGTAATGAAGGGGAAGATCGAGAATGGATGGTACTGAATTCAGAACATCTTTACCCTTCCCATATAAATGTCATGTCAAAAACTACACTGAGAAAAGCAATCACTTAAATCAAAAGAGATTTTACTTTCCGAGAAAAAGAAACATATTTGGATTTTTCTGAACACTGTTCCTCTGAACTGCATGGCAAAGCTTCATATTTTTAATAGGGAAATGCTTTAATCAACAAGGAAAAATGTCAAAGATGTTATAACATTCTGTAGTTACTATGATTCATTCCAATTCTGTGATATCTGTATTTTACATTTTAAAAATTTTGCCTCGCATCCAGCTCTTTAATTTTACAAGAATATATTGATCAAAAAAAGTTCTAATTCCCAAGAGCAAACCCGAATGTAGATAGACATTTATGTTGAGTAAGCTCAGTGTGGGTTTTTGTCATCCACTTTCTCCCAATAAACTTAGGGTTCATTATGCTCTTTATAATATTAGACTTGGAAAACAACATAAAAGTCCCCTGCTAATGACATGTTCTTGATGAATTATCCACTTGGATCATTTCTAAAGAGGAAACCTCTATATTATTTTTATATGCATTTCAATTTCTGAAACTCTTGGCCCATGGCATCATTTAGAAATAGTTTTTCTTCTTCCTCCCTTTTTTTATTTCTTCCTCAACCTTTCCCTAGCACTGGATCTTTACAAAATCAGAATAATGTATTGGAAACCTTACCCTTTCTGCCTTCCTACTTTGCCCCAAGCCATCCCAGAAGACATGAGGTTGCTGGTGAAGGAAGACTACTCTACCCTCCATGCCTTGTCCCTCAAGCCTTATCATACTCTAGGTCTCCTAGGTCCTATTTAAGACTTTGGGGAATGAGATAGTAGGAAGACTCACCAGCACTAGGTGGAATTCTGACTTTTTACTTTTCCTTTTTTTCTAAGACTTCCAACCTTTTCATGGTGATTGAGTCAATAACTCTCTCCCTTTCAATGAGTTGGAGAACCAACACTTCTTAGTATATGTTTTTCATATTATAGCTTCCTTTCCAGGTCTTTCCATCTCAGATATCTCTATGCTTTGCTTAACCCAGAACTCTCATGGGATCTATTTAGGTAATTTAAGTGTCTGTATTTCCATCTCCTCCACTGCTATACTTTTGGAACTTCTTGGCCTTTCCATCTGCATTACAACTAATTTTTCTCTTAGATATTATCTCCTTTAATTAGAGTGTGTGCTTCCTGAGACCAAGGATCATCTTGATTTTCTTGCTTGTACTTTGGCACTTAGTACATATTTGCAACATATTCATTATTTCTTTCATCTGTTCATTCATACAGTCATTCATCCATTCAATCATTCAAGTAAACTTCCAAGCCAATATTAGAAAAGTGCAGAATGGCTGTGACCACTGTTTAACCTTAACTTTTGGTCTTTTACAATCCTTCTCTTTTTAAAAAAAATATTTATTTTATTTTCCTCATTTATGTAAATGTAAAAAAAGTTTTCACATTCATTTATAAATTTTTGAGTTCTGCATTCTCTCCCTTCTTCCCACAGTACACCCCAATTGACAAAAAAAATTATCTGATATAGGTTGAAAATGCATAGTCATGGGTGGCTAGGTAGCACAGTGGATAAAGCACTGGCCCTGGAGTAAGGAGTACCTGGGTTCAAATCTGGTCTCAAACACTTGATAATTACCTAGCTGTGTGGCCTTGGGCAAGCCACTTAACCCCATTTGCCTTGCAAAAAAAAAAGAAAATGCATAGTCATGTAAAACTTTTCTATAATAATCATAATGTGAAAGAAAACATAGAATTACCCCCCCAACTAAAGAAACATCAAGAAATACAGTTTAAAAACAAAAGTATGTTTCAATTTGTATTCAAACACCATTAGTTCTCTCTGGGGATGGAGACCGTTCTATATCATAAATCCTTCAGAGTTGTCTTGGGTCATAGCACTACTGAGAAAAGCTAAGTCATTCATAACTGGTCATCCTACAATGTTGCTGTTAGTTTTGTATACAGTACATTTCACATTTTATCTGCCCGTGTATTTCTAAGTTTTATTGAGAGCATTCTTTTTATCAGTTCTTATAGCAGAGTAGCCTTCTATCATAATTGCATAAAACGATTTGTTCAGCCATTACCCTACTGATGAGCATTCCTTCAGTTTCTAATTCCTACCCGGCAGAAAACAACTGATAAAAGCACAAACACACACACACACACACACACACACACACACACACAAACACATAGAAAAGATTGGAATACAGACCTAGATCAAAAGGTATGCTTGGTTTTTATATCTCTTTGGGTATAATTACATATAGCTATGAAGAATGGTTGAATCATTCCATAACTCCTCCAACAGTGCATTAATGTCTCATTTTCTGTATAACCATTCAATATTTATCACATCCCCTTTCTGTCCTATTAACCAATCCAAAGATATAAGGTAGTATGTCAGAATTGTTCTAATTTGTATTTCTCCAATCAAGTAGTAAGTTGGGACATTTAAAAATTATTTCCATAGATAACACTGATAATCTCACCTGAAAACTATTCATATCTTTTGATCATTATTCAATTGGGCAATGACTCTTATTTTTTATAAATTTAACCCAGTTCTCTCTGTATGAGAAACGATGTCTTTATTAGGTAAACTTCTTACAATATTTTTTCTTACTATAGCTAACTGTATTTCCCTCCATCCTATTGCTCTACCACATTTATTATATTCTCTTTTCTCCTTTCATTCTTTCCCTCCTCAAAAGTGTTTTGCATCTGCCTACCTTGTCCCACAATCTGCCCTCTTTTCTGTAACCTCCCCCCTTTCTCCCATTACCTTGCCCTCCTACTTTCCTATAGGGTAAGATAGATTTCTATACTCAATTGAGTAGTTATGTTATTCCCTCTCTGAGACAGTTTTAATAAGTGTAAGGTTTATTTATTCTCCTTGATTTCTCCCCTCTTCCACTCCACTGAAAAAGCATTTATGTGAAATAATTTGCCCCATTCTAACTCTCCCTTTCCCCTTTTTTCCAGTACATTTCTCTCTCCAGCCCAAACTTCATCTTTTTATATATTATTCATTCATATCCATCTCCCACCTAAGTCTTAATTATATATGCTCCTTCTAACTGTCCTAATAAATGAGACATTTCATTTGAATTATCAGAATGATCTTCCAATGCAGAAATATAAGCAATTCAACATCATTTTGTCCCATGATTTCTTTTACCATTTTATGATTGCTTTGGAGATCAAATTTTCTGTTAAGCTCTGGTCTTTCCATCAGAAAAGTTTGAAAGTCCCCTATTTCATTGAATGATCACCTTTTCTCCCAAAATAATAGGCTCAGTTTTGCAGGGCAGTCGATTCTTAGTTCTAATTCAAGCCATTTGACCCTCCAGAATATCATATTCCCAGCCTTACAATCCCTTAACGTGAAAGTTGCTAAACCTTGTGTTTTCCTTACTGTGGCTTCTCAAGAATTGACTTTATTTCTTTGTGGCTACTTGCTGTTTTTTTTTTTCTCCTTGACCTTGCAGCTCTGTAATTTGGCTATAAAATTCCTGGAAGTTTTCATTTGGGGATCTCTTTTAGGAGATGAATGGTGAATTATTTTATTTCTATTTTTCCCTCTGGTTCTAAAATATTGGAGAAGTTTTCCTTGACAATTTCCTGGAAAATGATGTTGAGGTCCATTTTTTGATCATGACTTTCATTTAGTCTAATAATTTTAAAATTATCTTTCCTGAATCTATTTTCTAGGTCAATTGTTTTTTCCAATGAGATATTTCATATTGTCTTCTTTTGATTTTGTTTATCATTTCTTATTTTCTCACAAAGTCATCAGCTTTCCTTTGCTCAATTCTATGTTTTAAGAATTCTTTTCCTCAGTGCACTTTTGTACTTCCTTTTCCATTTGGCCAATTCAGCTTTTTTAAGGCAATCTTCTGCTCATTTCATGATTTTCCTACCTGACTCTTATTTATCTTCTCAATTTTTCCTCTAGATCCCTTAATCAAATTTCAAAATCATTTTTGAGCTCTTCAATAAACTGAGACTAGTTCACATTTTTCTTGGAGAATTTGAATATATTATCTTTGACTTTGTTATCTCTTGATTGTTGTTTTGATCTTCCTTATCTCCTAAGTAATTTTCTAAGGTCAAATTTTTGTTTCTCTTGTTTCTTGCCCTTTTCCTCAATCTGTGAACTGATTTTAACTCTTTGTTAAGGTGGGACTCTGCTTCCAGATTGGAGCACATTGCCCTGAAGCTGATTTCAGAGATATTTCTAGGGACCTGCAAGTTGGCAGTCCTGGTCTGTGTTCTAGCCTATGGGTGACCGCATGCACTCATTTCTGTCCTGGAATTGTGAGAAGGGACCCCCCCTTTCCCCCACCCTGGGACACCAAGCTCCCCTTCCTGATAGTGTAACCCAAGACTGTGACCCAGATCTGAGTATGGGCAAAGTCCTGCCTTGGTGATAGCACAAAGACCCCTATAATTTTCTTCTAACCTCTTACTATCTCTGGGTCAAGAAAATTCTGGAAGCAGTAGCCATTGCCACTGATTCAGTGCCTTCTAACACCTGGTCCTCACCCATTGAAGCCCAGTCTGTGCTTCTGAGGCCTGCATTAAATTTGACCCCAGTCTCACCCTGATGGGATATACTTTTCTTGGTGAGCTTCCAAGTTGTATTTGGCAGTCTCTGGGTTAAGAGGACTGGAAATTGCTACCACTGCCACTGACCCAGCTGTCTGAATTCCTCTCTAGTCCCTCTTAATGCTATTATCTTTCTAACGCAATCCACCAAATTATTTTGTATCTTCTCTGTATAAATGTTTTGTCTGTCTGTCTATAGTTATAGGCTGCTATGGGTGTCACCACTATGGATGGCACAGTTACAAATGATATATTGGATAGAGTACTAGGCCTAAAGTAAGTAATTCTTATCTGCTTGAATTAAAATATGACCTCAGACACTTACTAGCTGTGTGACTTTAAGCAAGTCACTTTTTTTCTCTTTATTTCAACTTCCTTATCTGTTAAATGAACAAGAAAAGTCACTCTAGTGTCTTTGCCAAAAAAAACCCAAATGGGGTCATGACAAGTCAGACACAACTTAAAAGGTTGAACAGTGATAACTATCTATCTATCATCATGTTATCTAGCTAGGTTGCAAGCTCTTGAAAGTCAGAAACCATTGCACCTTTTTCTTAGTATACCTAGTTTTGAGCACAATTCTTGGTACATAGTGGCAATCAATTACTGCTTTATGGTCATTTAAATTATAACACAATCTGAACTCTGGACACCCAGAGTGCTTTGATTTTCCAACATTCAGCAAACATTTATTAAGTAATATATACTTTGGGGGTGAGGGAAGGGAAAATCCCTCAAGACCTGAAAGAGACTAATTATATTAGAAGAAACAACATAATTACATATGAATAGAATGATTTATTTGAAGGAGATGTAATGAAAAGATGGATAAATAAAAATAAGCTTTTACTTTGTGCAAATGACTGGGATTCAAATAGTAAGGCAAGATTGTCCTAGATCTCAAGTAGCTTACTTTTTAATGCAAGGGGGGCAGGAAAAATATAGGAAGTTTCACTTATATGTAAACCTAATGATCTTTCATGTGCAGTGGCAATGATGATAATGCATCATCTTCAGAGTGGTTTCAATAAATAAAATCACATCTGAAGAAACATTCAGCAATTCCAAGACTTGGGGGGGGGGGGGAGTAAGAATGGGATTTCTGATTCTCAATTATGAGGACTATTTTTTTTTAGTTTTTGCAAGGCAATGGGGTTACCCAAGGCCACATAGCTAGGTAATTATTAAGTGTTTGAGACCGGATTTGAACCCAGGTACTCCTGACTCCAGGGCCGATGCTCTATCCACTACACCACCTAGCCACCCCTATGAGGGCTATTAATAAGGTGGGGACCACATATAAAGGTCCAGTCACATATCCAAAAGAGTTGCTTTCCTAGATGATTTCTAAAAAAGTAAGGTTTGAAGAGGGTTCTATTATCTAGGGAGTTTTGCTATTTTCAGGTCTCTTTGGCTTGTCTCCTTATTAGTAGTAGTCATTTTGGCAGTTGATGGTGATTTTATCTAGGGTGGTAATTTACTAGAAAATTTCAGGTAGTGAGGAGGCACTAGCAGCTTGAGGATATCCAAAGTCTCCTGTAGGAGGTGATGCTTTCTTGTGTTAGAGATGTCCACCAATACAAAGGAAGAATTCTAGGCCTACCCTGCTTTAATTAATAAGGGAAAGGGGAATTACTCCCCCCCCCAGGCTCTATATTCATTTCATCCCAATAACTTGCTAATAAACTAAATGCAATGTTACTGGGCTTTTAAAAATATAACAAATATAACGAAGTTTTTTTTTTTTCCCCTCAAATCTATATCTGGGAATCATTCTGTTACATTATCTTAAAATCCTATAAAGGGAGATACATTTTCCAGGTGAACAGTTGGATTTTGCATGTGTAGCAAAGGTTGTTAAAATAGTATATTATTAACAGTCCTCTAATTTCTAGCATTACATGACTTCTCAAGAATTATCACCACTTCTACTTATCTGAAAAGATGTATTTGGCAATGAATTTTCTCCCATAGATGTGACTTCATAAGGGAAAAAAAAGGGAATTATATACTGCAGCTCCTCAATTAGCTCAAAATTAGCTCCCTACTAAGCCATCTAAACCTGGGAAAGGGAGGAGTGAGAGAAAGGAGGGAAATGGAGAAGAATAACACTAATGCCATTGGAATTGCTTGGTATAACTGAGCTGGAACACAGGATTGAGGAATGTCTGAGAAAAGGTTTATAAAGTTTAACACTTCTCATGTAGGATCATCCTAGAGGCATCTTCCTTGATCATTTGCGCTATAATCTAGACTTATGGTTGGACAAGATTTTTATTTTGAATTATACTAATAATTCTTTGAAAAGTAACTATTGTGAAAAGTCTACAAATAACATGTAATATTAGCTTTCCAACAAATTCAAATATACACAATTGAGGCCAAGTAATTGACACTTGTTCCAATCTTGCAAGAAGTTTCTAGCAGGGTATGATCTCTGTGAAGCAATCAGCTTTCAAATCATAGTGTCTTCAGGGCACAGCACAAGTCAAAGCTACCTGAGACTTTTTTAAGTTTGAAAATCAAAAGTAGCAAATGATGGTATTGGAGGTAGTAGGAAAATTCAGAGTTAAAATGAAGACTTTACTCTGTGGCAATAGAGATGCCTTCATCTTTGCGTATGTGAAAAAAATCAAGTTTGAATTAAATTTTTATATCAATAATTTTGAAAATTAGACAAGATTTGAATAGCCTTTCCATCACTCTATTCCATCCTAGAATATTTAGTTGTAAGATTAAAGCTGAAAGGTATCTTAAGATATCAACAAGTTCATTCCCCATCCCAATTTTACAGATTAGTAAACTGAATCCAAAAGAAGTTGTGAGATCCCTAAAGTCACATGAATAGTAGGTAGCATAGGCAGAATTCCAACTCAGGTCCTATGTCTTCAAATATATATTTTATTTTGTCATGCATTGTCTCTTCCTTGGATAACTAAAACTGTTCTTGTTTGTTTCTTCTTAAAGAAAAATATTATTCACTCAGAAGAGAATTGGAAATAGTAGCTATGACAAGCTACATTTATTGTGATTGTTAAATAACAGTCACATAATTTAACAGAAGTTTTTTGAAGACAACTAACAGGGGTCCCCTAATTTTTGGTGACCTCTTAGTAGTCTAACAATCAAGGAACTCAAAGCAGCTAAATATTATGGAATAGAATTCTCATTAATAAATGCAATAGTAGAGATCCATTGAAGCAATCACTCAATCATAGCAATCCATTTAAAGTAGCTAAGAAGATACCTAAAACCTTAACTAGGTAAGAACACCTTTATGAATTAAGGAAAAATATTGAAAAAGGTTGAAAAATTCCTTTTCAAAGAGGTCTTTCAAAATAGTTGAATGAAAAAGAGTTATTGCATAGAAGTATAATGGTTAAGGTTACTTGGTCATGCCATATTAAATGTAAATAAAACCAGCATTTTGAATTTAATATTCCAAATATTACTGTAATGATCTATTTAATAGGCAGCTATGCAATGTGGTAGATACAGCACTGGGCCTGGAATCAGGAAGATCTGAGTTCAAATTTGGCCTCAAACATTTAGTAGGTTTGCGATTGAGCAAGTCAAGTGAATAAAACTGTTTCAACAAAACCCTGAGGAATGAAGTTTTTGGGTAAAGTAAGACAAGAGATATTCTCCTTCTCTCTTAACTATAGAAGTGTCAGTGGATTTGTTTTTCAATGAAATCCTTGCAGCATCCCTAGAACAGTAATGTGATCTGAAATTATGATAAGCATCTGTATCTAGTCATAATATGGAAAGACAGCTTCAAGAGATGAATATAAAATGTCTTCCATGACTAAGGAAAGTCTCATACCTAGTGAGTGTTTGAGGTCAGATTTGACAGATTTCCTGACTCCTGGCCAGATACTGTATCTACCACATGCTACTTAGCTGTCTCTTAAATACAATATTAAAAAAAGAGAGTTTCATCCCCTGAGATGTACCTCTAGAATCTCAAGAGGAAAAGAAATAGTTGGTCTCAGTGGATTTGACCTTCCATTGAAAATGCAGAGTTGGGAGAGTAGTTCCAGAGCTTATACTATGCAAATAATTGGTTAGTCTCTAAACAGAGAGTCTCAAAGGAAAAGGGGGGAAGCTTTCTGTGTTCAGTTTCCTAATCTAGGAATTATATTTCATTTTGTAAGCTCAAAGGATGGATGTAGAGGGATAAATTCAGAAGACATCTGGGGTCACTTCTGGAATGGAGTAGAATTTCCAAATCAGACTGAGTTTTATTATGCTGCAAGCAACCTTCCTCTGAGATTTAACCTGAATGTAGTCTAGTCTCTGTTCCTTGAATCCTAAAGGAGCTAAGTACGATATCAGGTGAGCTGATAGATGCCAGGAGATAGGAGATAGATTCTACCTTCAGAGTTGATAGCCCAAGGCTGAAGTTATGGAGGAGAAGAGTGCATGTTATAGATATAGAGTTAATGGCAAAAAGATAATTAAATGAAAGGAAAAAATATTTTTAATTACAGTACTCAGGATCAAATTACCAGTTTTACTTCCTATGTGCAGCTCTAGTCAGTCCTCCTTGTTCTCCTTAGTTTAGGACATTACTCAAATTAGTACTTAGTAATCATTTCTTCAATAAATTGATAATTATATCAATTAGACACTTTACTGTGAAGTGAAATATAATGAATCAAAAGTTGAGAAATATTGAAAATACAAGCATCTATTGGAATAAGGAACATTTACTTCATGTATAAAAGCCTCATGTTCATCCTTAACTTCTCATCATGATTCATCCCTTATATTTATCCAACTTCTTATTTTTTTATTTCTACTTAAATGTTCTTTTTCATATGTCCCTTTTTCTCCACTCACATTGATATAACCCTAGTCCATAGACCTTTTTTCCAGCCAGATGTGACCTATATTGATATTCTCCTCTTTGACTCCAAGTCCAACTTTCTTTCCCATAGAAACTTGGTTGTTTCTCTGAATAAAAATTATAAATTTACTTATTTTTGAACTACATGGAGAGATATTATTCAACATTCATTTTGGTAAAGCTTTGAGTATAACAATTTTTGTCCTCCCTCCCACTACACCCAGAGAATAATCTAATATAGATTAGAAACATATAACTATGTTAAACACATTTCCATATTAATCATGGTGTGAAAGAAGAATAAAAGCAAAAGGGAAAATATGAGTGAGAAAAAACATGAAACATGAAACATTTTAAAAATTGAAAATAACATTTTTGTTCTGTATTCAGACTCCATAGTTCAGACTCCATAATTCATTCTCTGGAAGTGGATGATATTTTTCTATCACAAGTCCTTTAGAATTACTCTTGATCATTGTACTCTTGAGAAGAGTAATTCCACCATGGTTGATCATCATACAATATTGCTGGTAAAGCAATATTCTTTTGGTATTGCTCATTTCATTCAGCATCACTACAGGCAAGCCCTTCCAGGTTTTTTTGAAGTTCAGGTGCTCATGATTTCTCACAGAATAATAATACTTCATGACATTTATATGCCATAATTTGTTCAGTCATTCCCCAATTGTCATCTCCTCAATTTCTAATTCTTTGCCAATTCAAAAAGAGCTGCTGTATATATTTTTGTATATATGGACTTTCGTCCCCTTTCTTAAGAATTCTTAGGGATATAGACCTAGTAGTGGTTTTACTAGATAAGTTAGTAGCTTCAATCACCTTCGTAGTCTAAAGATTCTCTTTACTTAGACAGAAAGGTCTATCTGATACTGTTGAGAGGGGGGGCAGGTTAGTTCTTTTATCATTAGATGAGTACTTCCTAGAGCTAAAGATTATGCCATTTGTGAGTCAAAGAAGAATGATGAATCTGATCTCTTGATGCTCTCTGTATGTATATTGTTTTGTTTTTCAGGTTGAACATTGAGCATCTAAAATTAGCACAAATTTGATTTAAAAAGATAATAACTCCAAAACCATATTAAAACTGATTAAATAAGGTTTCAAGACATTAAAAAGCAATGAGAAATATAAAAGCCCTTAGAGCAAAATTTTAACGCTCAGTTAAAGTACCTAAAATGGAATCTATGAGCACAATGATCTGATTAATAATACCAAACAACTAGGAGCAAAAGATATTATATAATTTTAAGAAAGATTTTATTTATTTTGAATTTTGCAATTATTCCCCTAAATTTGCTTCCTTCCCCCCACCCCCCACAGAAGGCAGTCTGCTAGTCTTTACATCATTTCCATGGTATGTATTGATCTAAGTTGAATGTGATGAGAGAAATGACATTCCCTAAGGAAGAAATATGAAGTATGAGACAGCAAATTTGCACATTAAGATAACTTTTTAAAAAAAATTAAAGGTGGGGAAGCTAGGTGGTGCAAGTGGATAGAGCACCAGCCAAGGAGTCAGGAATACCTGGATTCAAATCCGGCCTCAGACATTTAATAATTATCTAGCTGTGTAGCTTTGGGCAAGCCACTTAATCCCATTAGCCTTGCAAAAACCTAAAAAAATTAAAGTTAAGAGACTTTGGTCTTTATTCAAATTCCACAATTCATTTTGTGGATATAGATGGCATCCTCCATCACAGATAACCCAAAATTGTGCCTGATTGTTGCACTGTTGGAATGAGCGGTCCATTAAGTTTGATCATCACCTCTCTGTTGCTATTAGGGTATATATTGTTCTTCTGGTTCTGCTCATCTCGCTCAGTGTCAGTTCATCCAAATTCTTCCAGACTTCCCTGAATTTCCATTCCTTCTGGTTTCTTTCCTTTTTTTAGAAAAATTTTATTTATTTTTAGTTTTACAATATTTCCCCTATTCTTGCTTCCCTCCCCCACCCTCCACAGAAGGTAGTCTTTTAGTCTTTACATTGTTTCCATGGTATACATTGATCTAAGATGAATGTGAAGAGAGAGAAATCATATCCTTAAAGAAGAAAATTAAATTAAAAGAATTAGCAAAATTACACAATAAGATATTGGGGGGGGGTTCTAAATATAAGTTAATAATCTTTGTTCAAATTCCATAATTTTTTCCTCTGGATATAGATGCCATTTTCAATCACAGATAGCCCCAAATTGTCCCTCATTGTTGCACTGAAGTAATGAGCAAGTCCATCAAGGATGATCATCACCCCCATGTTATTGTTAGGGTGTACAAAGTTTTTCTGGTTCTGCTCATCTCACTCAGCATCAGTTCAGGCAAATTCTTCCAGGCTTTGCTGAATTCCCATCCCTCCTGGTTTCTAATATAACAATAGTGTTCCATGACATACATATACCACAGTTTCTTAAGCCATTCCTCAGTTGAAGGACATTCACTTAATTTCCAATTCTTTGCCACTACAAAAAGGGCTGCTATGAATATTTTTGTACAAGTGATGTTTTTGCACTTTTTCACAATTTCTTCAGTATATAGACCCAAAAGTTGTATTGCTGGATCAAAGGGTATGTACATTTTTGTTGCCCTTTGAGCATAATTGAATATTGCTCTCAATTAAGGTTGGATGAGTTCACAGCTCCACCAATATTGTATTAGTGTCCCAGATTCCCCACATCCTTTCCAACATTGACCATTGTCTTTTCTGGGCATATTGACCACTCTGAAAGTTATGAGGTGATAACTCAGAGATTATTTAATTTGCATTTTTCTAATAGGTAGAGATTTAGAGCAAGTTTTCCTGTAACTATGGATTCTTTTATTTCCTCATCTGTAAATTTTCTTTGCATATCCTTTGACCATTTGCCAATTGGGGAATAGCTTGGGGTTTTTTGAAAATTTGACTCAGTTCTCTGTATATTTTAGAAATGAGTCCTTTGTCAGGAATATTAGTTGTAAAAATTCTTTTGTAATTTACTACGTTACTTTTGATCTTGATCACAGTGGTTTTGTCTGTGCAAAAGCTTTTTTAATTTAATGTAATGAAAATTTGCTAGTTTATTTTTAATGAGGTTCTCTGTCTCCTCCTTGGTCATAAACTCTTCCCTTTCCATAGATCTGATAGCAAAGCTATTCCTTGATTTCTAGTTCGCTTATAATATTGCTTTTTTATGTCTAAATCCTGTATACATTTTGATCTTATCCTTGTGTAAGTTGTGAGATGTTGGTCTACTCCAAGTTTCTTCAATACTAAGTTCCAATTTTCCCAACAGTTTTTATTGAAGAGAAAGTTTTTATACCAATAGTTGGATTTTTGGGGTTTATCAACCAACAGATTACTATAATCATTTTGTGCTATTTCACCTAGCCTATGCCACTGGTCTACCACTCCATTACTTAGCCAATTCCAGACAGTTTTGATTGAGCTTTCAAATATAATTTTAGATCTGGTAAGGATGAGATTCCTTCTTTTGCACTTTATTTAATTGAATCCCTGGAAATTCTTGCCTTTTACTTCTCCATATGAATTTACTTGCAATTTTTTTCAAACTCATTAAAGTTTTTTTTGGAATTTTGATTGGTAGGGTACTACAAGTAGTTTAATGTTCATAGAATTGTCATCTTTATTATATTAGCTCATCCTATCCAGGAGCAGTTCATATTTGCCCCATTATTTAAATTTGATTTTATTTATGTAAGAAGTGTTCTGTAAGTGATTTCAAAAAGTTTTTGAATCTTCTTTGGCAGGTGGACTCAGGTATTTTATATTGGCTGAAGTTACTTTGAATGGGATTTCTCTTTCTAGCTCTTTCTGCTGTATCTTGCTAATGCTGAGGATTTATGAGGGTTTATTTTATATCATGTGACATTGTTAAAATTGCTAATTATTCATAGAAATTTTTAGATGATTTTTGGGACTCTCTAAGTATGCAATCATGCCATCTGCAAAGAGTGAGAGTTTTGTCTCTTCCTTCTCAATTCTAATTCCCTCAATTTCTTTTCCTTCACATATTTCTGAAGCTAACATTTCTAATACAATACTGAATAGTAGTGGTGATAATGGGCATCCTTGTTTCTCTGCTGATCTTATTGGAAATGCCTCTAGCCTATCCCTGTTGCATATAATGCTTGTTGATGGTTTCAGAAAGATTCTGCCTAATATTCTAAGGAACAATCCATTTATTCCTACACTCTATAGTGTTTTTAGGAAGAATGGGTGCTGTTACCTTGTCAAAAGTATTTTCAACATATATTGATATAATCATATGATTACTGATAGGTCTGTTATTGATATAATTAATCATGCTAGCAGTTTTCCTAATATTGAACCAACCCTGCATTCCTCAGATAAATCCTGCTTGATCATAATGTGTTATCCTAGTTATAACTTGTTGTAATCATTTTGCTAAGATTTTATTTAATATTTTTGCATCTATATTCATCAGGGAGATAGGTCTATAATTATCTTTCTCTGTTTTAACTCTTCCTGGCTTAGGTATCCACACAATATTGGTGTCAAGGAAAGAGTTAGGTCCCATCTTCACCTATTTTTCCATAGTTTATATAGAATTGGGATCAATTGTTCCTTAAGTGTTTGATAGAATTCACTTGTGAATCCATCTGATCCTGGAGATGTTTTCTTGGGGAGTTCAATAATGGCTTGTTAAATTTCTTTTTCTGTGATAGTATTATTTAGGTTTTTAATTTCCTTGTTATTTAATTGAAGCAACTTCTACTTTTTTGTAAATATTAGACCATTTCACTTAGATTGTCAAATTTATTGGCAAACAATTGGGTAAAATAATTTCAAATTATTACCATAATTTCCTCCTCAGTGGATGTGAGTTCACTGCTTTCATTTCTGATACTAGCAATTTGATTTACTTCTTTCTTTTTAATCAAATTTACTAGAGGTTTATCAATTTTGGTGTTTTTTTTCATAAAGCCAGTTTTTGGATTTGTTTATTAGTTCAACAGTTTTCTTGCTTTCAATTTTGTTAATTTCCCCATTAATTTCTAGAATTTCTAATTTGGTATTAATTAAGGGGTTTTAGTTTTTTACTTTCTCTAATTTTTAGTTGAATATTTAGTTCATTTATTTCCTCATTCTGTAATTTATTCATGTAAGCATTTAAAGATATAATATATCCCCTGACAGCTGCCTTGAGTGCATCCCATAGGTTTTGACATGTTGTTTCATTGTTGTCATTATTTTGGATGAAATAATTAATTCTTTCTATAATTTGTTGCTTGATCTACTTATTCTTTAAAATGCGATAATTCATTATCCAAGTAGTTCTGTACCTATATGTCCCTGACCCAATACTGCATATGATTTTTATTGAAATATGATCTCAGGAAAATATATTCATTATGTCTGCCTTTCTGCAATTGATCCTTAGGGTTTTATGCACTAGTACATGGTCAATATTTGTGTAAGTGCCATGTTCTGGAGAAATAAACATATATTCCATTCTATCCCCATTCATTTTCCTCCATAGGTCTATTATATCTAGACTTTCTATCTATTTTCCTCCTTAACTTTCTTCTTCTTTATTTTATGATAAGCTTTTTCTAAATCTGAGCATGGAAGGCTGTCTCCCACTAGTAGAGTTTTGCTGTCTATGTTGTCCTGTAGCTCTTTCAACTTCTCCTCTAAAAGTTTGGATGATATACAGTTGGGTTCATACATATTTAATATTGAAATTACTTTACTATCCATGGTACCTTGTAGCAGGACATATTTCCTTCCTCATCTCTTTTAATGCTATCTATTTTTGCAGCTGCTTTGTCTGAATTAAGGATTGCTACTCCTGCTTTTTCCACTTCAGCTAAAGCAAAATATATTTTGCTCCAACCTTTTACCTTTACTCTATATGTGTCTCTCTGCTTCAGTTGATTTTCTTGTAAACAGCATATTGTACGATTCTCATTTTTTTCCACTCTGCTATTTACTTAAGTTTTAATGGAAAGTTCATCCCATTCATATTCAAAGTTATAATTGCTAACTCTTTATTGCCCTCCATGCTATCTTCATTGTTTGTATTTCCCTCTTTTTTCTCTTTATCCTTATTCCCCAGGGTTTTATTTTTGAATACTGCCACCTTCACTGTGTTTGCCCTCCTATATTGATCCCCTCCCCTTTCTTTCCCTTTTCCTTTTTCCTTTTTCCCCTTCTTCCTTGACTTCCTTCTGTTAGTTGACCTTCTTCTCCCCCTCCCCATACCCCTCCCCTTTCCCCATTTAATGCTTCACAGGTAAGATAAGTTTCTTAACTTAACTGAGTGTATCTAAGTTAACTTTACGCCAAGTCTGATATGATGAAGATTCAAGTGGTTATCCTCTCCTTTCTATTGAAGTAGGTCTTTTGTACCTCTTAATGTAATGAAATTTACCCCATTCAATCACCTTCATCCTCCCATCTCCTTATTGTCCCCTTTAAAGGAGTCATTGTTTTTAAATCATTCTATCTGAGTCACAGAAAGCTCATGAGTGTCCATCACTTATGGCTAAGCATATTCTCCCTAATAGAGTCTCAGTTCTTGACAGGTATTAGTCTTTCTCCCACATAGGGATATATTCAGCTTCATCTTATTGGATAACATTCTCTTGGATAAGTCATGAGTGACCATCACTTCTGGCTACGTATATTTTCTCTAATAGGTTTACAATTCTCAAAACATATGATAATCTTTCTTCCAGGTGGGGATATGGCCAGTTTCATCTTATTGGATAGCAGTTTTTTTTATTTACCTTTTTTTAAACCTTTTCAGGTGACTCTTGAACCTCCTGTTTGATGTCCAAATTTTCTATTAAGCTCTGATCTTTACATCACAAAATATTGAAAATCTCCAATTTTTTTAAGGTTTTGCAAGGCAATAGTGTTAAGTGGCTTTCCCAAGTCCACACATCTAGATAATTATTAAGTGTCTGAGTGAGGCCAGATTTGAACTCAGGTACTTCTGACTACAGGGCTTTTACTCTATGCACTGTGCCACCTAGTCACCCCCCCCATTTTTTAAAAATGTCCATCTTTTCCCCTGGAAGAGAAGACTCAGCTCTGAAGGACAGTGGATTCTTGGCTGTATTCCAAGGTCCTTTGCTCTTTGGAATATCTCATTCCAGACCCTTCAATCCATTAATGTTGATGCAACAAGGACCTGTGTAATTCATACTATGACTCCTTGGTTTTTAAATTTTTTTCTGTCTGGCTGCTTTGCAGGATTTATTCTTTTTCCAAATTCTGAAATTTAGTGACAACATTCCTTGATATTTTCATTTTAGGATCTCTTTCAAGAAGAGATCGATGTATTCTTTCAATAAATATTTTCCCCTCTGGTTCCTTCATATCAGGGCAATTTTTCATCACTAAATCCTCTAATATTAAGCCTAGGTTTTTTTCTCTTCACTGTTTTCTGGAAGGCTTATAATTCTCAGGTTGTCTGTTCTTGATCTATTCTTGAGGTCAGTGGTTTTGCTGATGAGGTATTTTACATTTTCTTCAATTTTTTCAATCCGTTGGTTTTGTTTAGCACAATCTTGTTGTCTCAGGAAGTCATTAGTTTCCACCAATTCCATTCTTTTGTTAAGAGAAGAATTTTCTTCATTTATCTTTTGCAACTCCTTTTCCAGTTGGTTAATTCTATTTTTGAAGGAGTTTTCCATTTGCCCAAGTAAAGTTTCGAGAGAGTCATTTTCTGCTTGCTTTTACCCAATTGTGGATTTGAGGGAATTATTCTCATTTTGTATTTGTCTAATTGTATTTTTCAAGGATTTGTTCTCTTGTTGAGAGATGTTAATTTTCTTTTGCAACATGTTAATTTTCTCTTGAACTTCTTTTCCCAGTTTTCCCAATTGATTTTTAAACTCCTTCCTGATTTCTTCAAGAAAGTCTTTCTGGGCTGGAGACCAATTCATATTCTCTTCTGATGTTCTAGATCTCTCAGGGTTATAATCTGTTTCTTCTAATTATTTCTCCCTTGGCCCCCATTTTTGATGGCCTTTATTCATCTTCCTAGAATCTTGTGTTGGTGGGTGGTGGCTGGCTCTCAGTGGTTTGCTTTTGAAAACCCTAGAATCTTTGGTTACTTGACTTAGTAATTCCAGGGGACTGCCAGTAGGGGGCACAGGTTGCTTTCTCTGGAGTGTTTGAGGCCCTTAGCAGCAGAGTCTGAGTTGACCTTGAACAATGAGCTGGGCATTAAGGGAGGGCATTAATCTCCCTTCCAGCTGAATGAACTCTTGCCCACACCTGAGCCAAGGGGTGTGGGGGGGTGTATTTACCTTTCATTCTGGGAAGAGGGTTCCTCTGAAAATATGGAGCTCAGGTCCCTTGCTCAGCTGTGTCATTTTCCAGGCATGCTCTGAATCTCTCTGTTCTGGAACTCACCCTCCTGTTGCTGCTTTCCACCAGCCAAAGATTCTTGACTAAAGTGTTTCTTGGACTGCTATCCACCAAAGCCACTGTGGATGAGAATGAGACTCTGGCTTCCCCCAGCTGCTGTGCCTAAGCTGGCGTCCTGGTCTCTGCTCCTGGTGCACCCATGGTCCCCTGAGACAGACCATGTTGGTAGGTGTTTTTCTCCTAGCTATTCTTTCTGGGTTTTGTTCATGGAATTTCTATTATGAGGCTTTTTCATGTTATTTTTTGAGGGGAACCAGAAGCACTTAACACAGAGCCTGGCTTCTCTCAGCCATCTTGGCCAAATGTGCTAGAAGATTATGTAATTTTTTAAGAAGAAAAATAGCATTTTATAACTTGAACCTTAGAAAGCAGCATTAAAACTACTGATTCTTAGGCTAGGAGTTCATCTGCTCCTACTCCATTGTCTCTTATTCTCTTAGATGAGGAAATTAACACATAAAGAGGTTAAATTGTGAAGATTAAATTGAATAATATTAATAAAACACCTAATAATAATGTGATTTACATATTAATATGTGTTCTGTGAATTCTAGTTGTCATTGTTTTTGTTTACTGACTTGTCTAAAGTTATATGATGTTTAGTAGAGCTTGAATTTGAACACATCCTCTGAATCTCACACCAGCAAATTTACATTTTATCCTATATTTACCTTTTGGGAAAATTACTGGTATTGAAATTATAAGTCATGGATTTGAGTTCCATAGTTTTACTAGTTGTATAGCCCTTAGCCAAGGTAATTAACCAGCCTGAATCTCAATTTCCTTACCTAAAAGATCAATGCTTGTTTGAACTATTCACAGTACTATTGTGGGAAAATAAGGACTTTCTAAAAACTTAAACCCTTATATAAAATTATTGTTATTAAATCTCATGTTAGAGGTCTTTGGATTCAATGCCAGTGGAATCTTCAAGAGTTTTGTTTTCAGAAAAGTCTTCATTAAAACTGAGTTATCCAAGCTAAGAGTTATGGAGAGGAGGATGTTAGGTTAATTCCACTAGCAGTTATAGCTAGAATTCATCAAATCAGAGAAGGTAGGACAGAACCAACAAGCAAAATAGGTTTAGGTACAGCATCCAAAAATACAGTACAGTAGTCCTCTTTTCTTCCTAGTAAACAATGCTATCTGACAAAGAAATGTAGTGCCTTGACTGTAGTGAGTTTTTAATCTCAGGAAGTTTTTAAATAGAAACTGAAATAACTATTTGAGAGAAATGTTACAAAAGGAATTGCTATATTGGAGAGACATGGGTATTCCTCTTTGTATGCCTGATCCTCTCAGGCTGGTTGAAAATGTTTGTCTGTGTTTGTATACATAATTTCTAGAAATTTCATTGAATGGATTTTTATCTATTTTGTTTTCTGCTGGCTAATTTGTAAAGTATAAAGGCTAAAGCTGGTATAAAATGAATTTACTTTTCTGCTACATAATATTTTCCTCCTATATGTTTTAAAAATTAGCATATTAATCTATAATAAATGTTCAAATTTTCCTTCCAGTCACCCTTTCATATTATATATTTGACATCTCAGTTCTTTTCCCTTATATTATCTTTAATGTCTTTCCTCTGCTCCAGTAATATGACTCAAGAATAGTTTATAGACATAATGATTTAGGTTACTGTAATTTTCAAAGTTTAAATAAAATAACAGAACTCACAGAGACTTCAAGGTAAGGCAATCCAAACCTTTAACACAGAATGTTCATTTACTAGATGTGCTGCGAGCTGACTTTGTGCTCAGGATTTACTTTATTTGCATGGTCTAGTGATCATAAAACTGATGTCTCAGGAAAATTCTCACTAGGAATTCAAGTAGATGTAAATCAACAAATTGAACCATCTGTCTCTTCTCACTACTCTTTCTGCCTTCCTGTAGATGTAAAACAGAATTTGTAGGACCTAACCATTAAGCATGTGGAAGATTGGAGTGTTTTATATTGTCATGTGACTAAAAAAAGTAAACTGGGTCATTCTAAATCTATTAAGTGACTTCCTGTTTGAATTAGGAAACAAACCAAAAAATAGTGATAGTCCCCTACAGGTCTCCAGAAAGGGAGAACTTTTCTAAATACTTTTGATTCCAGTTTTCTATCTTGTCAATAAGTTACAAATTAAGCAAAAGTAGAAAAGAATTAATCTAAAATCCATTTTGCCAAGTTTTTCAGGAATGGATAAGAAACACAGGTTTCAATCATTGTACAAATAAAATATAGCAAATTATGAGCCACATAATAAAAGATAAGCTGTATAAAGCACTTAAGGTTTGCAAAGATTTCACACATTTTACCTAATCTTTGGAGCAAGTCTACCCAGAAAGTATTATTGATATTTTCCAAAAAAGGAAACCGAGACTGAAAGGGTGGCTTACTTTGTCTAAGGTCATATAATAAGCAATTATCTGAGACAAGATTCAAACTAAGGTCTTACTGATCACAGTAAGGTCCTTTGCCCACTGTACCATTTAGTATGGCTTCTATGTGATAGGAGTAAATCAACTCAAGGGCATTATACATGTCAGCTCCAAACATTTACATCTTGGTTCTTCTCTGCTAGTCTGTATAAAATGAAAAAAAGGCCTAAGATATATCTCTATTCCTAACTCATTGTCATAACCTAGAAACCATAGTCTAAAGTCACTAATATCAACATCTAGTATTTTTCGCTCCTGCTGAACAGTGTGAAAAAAGTTATATATCCATATCAACCGTTATCTACATAAGCATGTTACATAATCTCAAGTAGTCCTTATTATAGCAAGAAAATTCTTTTACTCTTCCTCTCTTCCTATTAAGTCTTTCATTTTTTCACTCACAAAAGCAACCATTGATTTTTTTTCATTTATCTTCAAGCTTCCCATGGCATATTCTTTTCACTGATCTTTCCAGTTTCATATTTCCTTGAAACAATATTTTTTACCTAAGTTCACTATTTCTTATTCTTTTTATGCCATATCATTTTATTTCTTCCTTTACAATTTCCTTCTTCATATCTGTCTGGCATAAAGAAGTGAACCTTTTCCTTTCAAAAGCAAATCCCTT